>NC_074703.1:24697383-24964883 GCF_029448725.1 Salvelinus fontinalis | reverse complement strand
GAAATCTGAGAGGAAAAAGTACAGGCAGGGATTAGGCAAAAAGGCGTCGTTAATGAGGATGGCCAAAAACTACGATACTTGCAGTAGGACTAACTTGCAGAGGACTAATAAACAGAGCTCTGAATAGAACATAAAACAAAACAAACAATACCTCACAATGATGGGGTGCAAAGAACTGAACTAAATAGTGTGTAAATGACATACAGGTGTGTGAACAGGTGATCAGAATTCAGGTGATTGGGATTTGGAGAGTGAGCTGCGTTCAGGGGATCTATGTGTTTGAGAGTGTGAGCTGGAAAGTGGGCTGGAAAGTGAGCTGCATTCAGGGGATCTATGTGTTTGAGAGTGTGAGCTGGAAGCAGACGTTACACACGTTACCTTTTAGTCACAGTAATTAGGCTACTGCAAGCTCTGATGCTGCTGATGGTCATTACTAGCCTACCAAATGTGCTAACTGCCTGGTACTCAGCACTCTATTGTCCCTCTAATCACTCTGACATCAATGCAATTGTTTTAGAAAATCTAATCAAACACTTCATTAGAGCCCATGAGCTCATGGTGCGCAACATTTCTATAGGCAATCTATAGGAAAAGTGCAAATTAATCCCAGAAGAACTGCAAAGGTCCTTGTGAAGATGCTGGAGGAAAGAGGTACAAAAGTATCTATATCCACAGTAAAATGAGTCCTATATTAACATAACCTGAAAGGTCGCTCAGCAAGGAAGTTGCCACTGCTCCAAAACCGCCATAAATTAAAGCCAGACTACGGTTTGCAACTGCACACAGGGATAAAGATTGTACTCTGGTCTGATTAAACAAATATCGAACTGTTTAGCCATAATGACCATCGTTATGTTTGGAGGAAAAAGGGGAGGCTTGCAAGCCGAAGAACACCATTCCACCCGTGAAGCACGGGGGCGGCAGCATCATGTTGTGGGGGTGCTTTGCTGCAGGAGGGACTGGTGCACTTCACAAAATAGATGGCATCATGAGGGAGGGAAATTATGTAGCTATATTGAAGCAACATCTCAAGACATCAGTCAGGATGTTAAAGCTTGGTGGCAAATGGGTCTTCCAAATGGACAATGACCCGAAGCATACTTCCAGAGTTGTGGCAGAATGGCTTGAGGACAACAAAGTCAAGGTATTGGAGTGGCCATCACAAAGCCCCTACCTAAATCCTATAGAAAATTTGTGGGTGTCACGCCTGACCTTAGAGATCCTTTAAACTTCTTTCAGCTAGGGGGCGGAATTTTTATGGTTGGAAAAATAACGTTCCCAAGTTAAACGGACTATTTCTCAGGCCCAGACGGTAGAATATGCATATAATTTACAGATTAGGATGGAAAACACTCAAAAGTTTCCAAAACTGTTAACATATTGTCTGTGAGTATAACAGAACTGATTTTGCAGACAAAAACCTGAGGAAATCCAACCCGGAAGTGCCTTTCATTTGGAAAAATCCCTGTTTCATTGCCTGCCCCTCCTCGATTTAAATAGGTATAAACCAGATTCCTTTTCCAATGGATTTCTCAGGCTGTGACCAGGCTTTAAACATAGTTTCAGGCTTTTATTTTGAAAAATGAGCGAGATTTATCAAACCCGGGGTGTCCTTTGAATAGTTCATGCGTGGGAGAGTTGTAGCTCGACATTTTCTTTCTCTGTAGTATTGAATAGTTTACTGTCCGTTTGAAATATTACCGATTATGTATAAATCCTTTTGTCAATAGGGGGGCGCTATTTTCACTTGGTAAAAAATCGTGCCCAAATTAAACTGCCTCGTACTCTATTCTAGCTCGTACAATATGCATATTATTATTTCTATTCGATAGAAAACACTCTCAAGTTCTAAAACCGTTTGAATTATATCTGCGAGTAAAACAGAACTCATTTTGAAGCAAACTTCCTGACAGGAAGTGAAAAATCTGAAATCGAGGGCTCTGTTCCAGGGCCTTCCTATTAATTCACCTGAAATCTATGGATATACATGCACTTCATATACCTTCCACTAGATGTCAACAGGCAGTGAGAGGTGGAATGGGGTGTCTAGCTTGATCTGAGGTCGAACAAGAGCTCTTGGAGTGGGAGGTCTGGAAATTTCTTTGTCTTCTGTGGCGTGCGAAGGACATCGACATTGGCTTCTGAAAAGCTTTCGGTATACACGGTAGATATCTCCGGCTCTGATTTTATTTGATACATATGTGATAAAAACATCATAAAGTAGTCAAGTGCGTCAAGTGAAGTTGGGCACGTTTGCGCCACATGGCTAGCTATGGCTGCTAATTCGACAGGAGAAGAGGACATTCTAAAACCAAACAACGATTATTCTGGACAAAGGACTCCTTGTACAAGATTCTGATGGAAGCTCAGCAAAAGTAAGCACCATTTATGATGTTATTTCGTATTTCTGTGGAAAATGTTTAGTCCTATTTTCCGCCCTTATTCTTGGCGCTGTCTCACTATAACGTTAGCTGTATGTCGTAATAAAGTTATTTTAAAAAATCTAACACAGTGGTTGCATTAAGAACTAGTGTATCTTTCATTTGCTGTACAACATGTATTTTTTAGTAAAGTTTATGATGAGTTATTTGATTAGATTAGGTGACTGTCCAAAATATCTCCGGAGAATTTTGTGCATTTTGACTACGTATTCACATTGTAAAACCACGATTTGTACCGCTAAATATGCACATTTTCGAACAAAACATATATGTATTGTGTAACATGATGTTATAGGACTGTCATCTGATGAAGTTTGTCAAGGTTAGTGAATAATTTTATATGTTTTGCTGTTTTTTTGCGATCGCTACCTTTGCGGTGAATGAATGCGGTTGTGTATTTGGCTATTGTGGTAAGCTAATATAATGCTATATTGTGTTTTCGCTGTAAAACACTTAAAACATCTGAAATATTGACTGGATTCACAAGATGTTTATCTTTCATTTGCTGTACACCAGGTATTTTTCATAAATGTTTTATGATTAGTATTTAGGTATTTCACGTTGCTCTCTGTAATTATTCCGGCTGCTTTGGTGATATTTTTTATGGTAGCTGCAATGTAAAACTATGATTTATACTTCAAATATGCACATTTTCGAACAAAACATAGATTTATTGTATAACATGTTATAAGACTGTCATCTGATGAAGTTGTTTCTTGGTTAGTGACTAATTATATCTCTATTTGGTCGGTTTTGTGATAGCTACCTATACGGTAAAAAAATTGTGAAAATATGCGAAAAAAAGTTGTGTCTTTTGCTATTGTGGTTAGCTAATAGAAATACATATTGTGTTTTCGCTGTAAAACATTTAAAAAATCGGAAATGATGGCTGGATTCACAAGATGTGTATCTTTCATTTGGTGTCTTGGACTTGTGATTTCATGATATTTATATGCTAGTATTTACTTGTGGCGCT
This sequence comes from Salvelinus fontinalis, assembly GCF_029448725.1. Lineage (NCBI taxonomy): Eukaryota > Metazoa > Chordata > Actinopteri > Salmoniformes > Salmonidae > Salvelinus > Salvelinus fontinalis. The sequence goes on along the minus strand of NC_074703.1, from coordinate 24,961,466 downwards.
ATGCTAGGCTATGCTAGTCAGCTTTTTACTGATGAGGGTGCTCCCGGATCCGGGATGGTGATGAACTAGAAGTTAAAAACAACCTGAGGATTGATTATAAAAAACGTTTGACATGTGTCTACGAACATTACGGATACTTTTTGGAAGTTTCATCTGCCCTACAGGACCAGAACGAGCCTGTGGTTTTCTGAACACACGCGCAAACCAAACAAGTTTTTGGGTTATACAAATAATCTTTATCGAACAAAAATAACATTTATTGTGTAACTGGGAGTCTCGTGAGTGCAAACATCCGAACATCATCAAAGGTAAATGATTCATTTTATTGCTTTTCTGACTTTCGTGACCAAGCTAATGTGTGGCTAGCTGTTCTTACTGTTTGGTCTAGTGATTAATAAACTCACAAACGCTTGGATTGCTTTCGCTGTAAAGCATATTTTCAAAATCTGACACGATAGGTGGATTAACAACAAGCTAAACTGTGTTTTGGTATATTTCACTTGTGATTTCATCATTTTTAGTTGTCACGTCCGTCGTAGTGAGGAGACCAAAGCGCAGCGTGATGTGTATACATATTTTAATAGAAGATGACTGAACACGAAGAACACCAACAAACTATACAAAATAACAAACGAACGTGAACGCTATAAACACAGAGTGCAGACATGCAACATCAACATAGACAATAACCCACAAACCAAACTGGAAAATGGCAACCTAAATAGGATCCCCAATCAGAGACAACGATAAACATCTGCCTCTGATTGGGAACCAATCTAGGCCACCATAGACCTACATAATGCCTAGACTACACACACACACCTAGACATACCAAAACCCTAGACAAGACAAAAATGCACATTCCACCCTCGTCACACCCTGACCTAACCAAAATAATAAAGAAATCAAAGAATACTAAGGTCAGGGCGTGACATTGGTGTTTTTTTTTTTTTTTTGGCGCTCTGCAATTCAGCGCTTGTTTACGAAAATGATCCCGCAAAAGGGATCCGTGCGGCAATAAGTTAATTCTCTATTTGGTTAGGTCAGGATGTGACTAGGGTGGGCAATCTATGTTTTCTATTTCTTTGTTGGCCTGGTATGGTTCCCAATCAGAGGCAGCTGTCTATCATTGTCTCTGATAGGGGATCATATTTAGGCAGCCTTTTCCCACCTGTTGTTTGTGGGATCTTGTTTTTGTGTAGCTGCCTGTGAGCAGCCCAGAACGTCACGTTTCGTTTTCTTCTGTATTGTTTTTGGTGAGTTGCATATTTAATAAACATGTGGAACTCTAAGTACGCTGAGCCTTGGTCCATTCATTCAGACGATCGTGACAGTGGGCAGAACTGAAAAAGCATGTGCGAGCCAGTAGGCCTACAAACCTGACTCAGTTACACCAGCTCTGTCAGGAGGAATGGGCCAAAATTCACCCAACTTATTGTGGGAAGTTTTTGGAAGCCTACCCAGAACTTTTGACCCAAGTTGAACAATTTAAAGGCAATACTACCAAATACTAATTGAGTGAATGTAAACTTCTGACCCACTGGGAACGTGATGAAAGAAATAAAAGTTGAAATAAATCATTCTCTCTACTACTATTCTGACATTTCACATTCTTAAAATAAAGTGATGGTCCTTACTGACCTAAGACAAGGCATTTTAAATAGGATTAAATGTCAGGGATTGTGAAAAACTGAGTTTAAATGTATTTGGCTAAGGTGTAGGTAAACTTCCAAACTTCAACTGTATGTTATGTATGTATGTAATATGTCAAGAAAATATTAAATCAAGAATAGCGTGATGGGTAACAATATTTTCCTATCACTAGTAAATTATATTTGATCAGTTGGGAATGATGCCCAGCATAAGAAAACACCTTTTTTTGGGCAAATTTTTCAAATCATAGTTGCACACCTCATGTAGCCTAGCCCATAGACCTATATGTTTTGATATGGTTTGTATCACAACTGAAGTTGCCAAATAACTTCTTAAAATTAAGCACATTAATCTGCTTTACAGATGGCATACATAAGCAGCGCGTGAGTTTCGTGTTTGGGGAAGGTCCTTTTCACCATAAAAATTTACCTTTATAATAAAAGCAAACATGCATAACTGCATTTGAGGTTACATTGATTATGGTGTTTTCCCGCTAATGGAACATTTGCGGGGTACATATGCGCTTATAGCCTACTGCCGGGTGAGCGTTGCTGCATGTATAAGGTGAAGAAATAGCCTAACAGTTTATCAACATTTTAAGCTGAACGTTCTGATCTGTTGCGTCAGACACATTGCCTGAAAATGCCTTAGGATGCTAGTGGTTATATTAATTTGGGATCTATTGCATCCCACAACTTTCCCAGACTATATTTGCAATATTTATTTCTTGCACAGAATTGAATAAGTCAACTTTTGTACTATGGAGGATGGTAGATTGACATAGGCTAGTGCTTTTGTTGTTTGGTAGGCGTCCTAATCTTGTTGGCTGACGAAAATTAAATGTGGACAGTTCTTCCAATATCTTCAATATGCACCTTGGAATTGGATGAGGGCGCTCGCAATGTGTCCGTCTTCACTTGTAGCCTGTGAGAAAGACCCGATCACGTGATGGGAGAAGGACACAGCAGCCACTGGCTGCAAAAGGCATAGATTATTTTATGGTGTTCAACGGCCACAGAGGCGATGCCGTTGATTCAAGTTATTATCAAGTGCTTGTCAAATTGTGAATGAGAGACTAATGTGTGTACAGCCTGCACAAAAAACAAAGCAGAGTTCATGCCTATCAAGCTACAACACAGTATAGCCACATGTGCGCACTCCCTCAAATCATTTGGAGAAAATATTTATCTTTAATTTAGCTTTGTTCAATTGTATTCTTCATACTATAAAATAATATAAAATAATGACAAAGAATTCTAAGCAAATCTTGTCTGCTAAATTAACTAGTGTAACCCACAGACATTTGGCATAGCCAGGTCAGGACCTATAATAAGGAACACTCAAAGTGTGCTATTCTGTTCTTCTGAAGTAGACTACATTTCCTTCATATCATGCTTCTTTAGACCTGTCTAAAATAAATAATTGAATTATTGTGAAGGTGTAGGCTATATTACATGGATTTATTATACTTTTTAAAATGTAGATGTTCCAAAGGTCTGTATGAGTGGCTTGTAGGCTATGTGTGGAAGCCAGAAGATGCTAAATGTGTTTATGTTAACTTCTTGCAACTATAGGGGTGCTGTTTCGCATTAGCATATTTTGCTCTACAGATTAACTTCTTGAGAATACAGGGGGTGCTGTTTCGCATTAGCATAATTGCCTCTACAGACTAAACTGCCTCTTATTCAATTATTGCTGTTACTATATGCATATAACCATATAGCATTGGATAGAAAACAAGCTATGGTTTCTAAAACCGTTCCAATTGAGTCTCTGAGTCAAACACAGGTCATTTCACAGCACTTTCCCTGAGCCAGAAAAAGATTGCAAGATGTGTATGCTCGCTTCAAAGCTCTGCCTATATATGGTCACGCGACCTATGACCCGAATGACACTTCCTTCTTCTTCCTCTGGGTGTCTGGAAGACGTCAGAGGAGAAATTTTTTGTTTATCTTGTACTGACGTGAAATAAGACCTATTTCTTTAGCGTGACCGACAACTTCCGGTTTCCTGAGATGCGCGTTTAGAGAAGCCATTGACTTTTGTTATGCTGACGTTACGGATGAAAACTATCTCCGTGTCGAAGTTTGTTTGATACATGTGACCATATCACCGTAATGTATGTTTTTTCAATATAGTTTAATCAGATTATTAGAATTTTTTCGGGAGTTTTGCCGTGTTCCGTTCTGTGAGTTTTTTAACTTTGGACAGAGCCGTGCTAGTCGACCAGTACCCAGGCTAAATGAAGAGGGAAAGTTGCCATTGTGAATGGATTGAACGACTCATCAGGACTAAGGACACCTTGATCAACATTCTGATGAAAGATCAGCAATAGTAAGACCCAATTTACGATGTTATTTCATATATCTGTCGTGCATGTGAACTGGTCGCGCGCGTCCAGCTGGTTTTGGCTGGCCTGGTTATGCTAATTAGCTAGTTATGCTAATTTCGCTATAAAACATTTAAAAAATCTGAAATATTGTTTGGATTCACCAGATGTTGGGCTTTCAATGTCTGTACGCTGTGTATTTTTTCTGAAATGTTTTAAGACAAGTAATTAGTTATATAACGTTGGTCTCTGTAATTGTTCTAGCTGCATCAGCACTATATCAGATTGCAGCTGCAATGTAGAACTGTGATTTATACCTGAAAAATGCACATTTAAAAAAAAAAAACTATGCTATACCATAAATATGTTATCAGACTGTCATCTTAAGAATTTTTTTGTTGGTTAGTGGCTATCAATATCTTAGTTTAGCCGAATTGGTGATAGCACCTGATGGAGTAAGAAACTGTTGGAGTAAGAAAATGGTGTCATTTTGCTAACGTGTTTAGCTAATAGATTTACATATTGTGTCTTCCCTGTAAAACATTTAAAAAATCTGAAATGGTGGTTTTATTCACAAGATCTGTGTCTTTCATTGGGTGTCTTGGACTTGTGATTTAATGATATTTAGATGCTACTATTTAATTGTGACGCTATGCTAGCGATGCTAATCAGTGTGGGGGGTGTGGGGGGTGCTCCCGGATCCGGGTTAGGTACTCTGTAGAGGTTAAACTGCCTAGTACTCAATTCTTGCTCGTACAATATGCATATTATTGTTATTATTGTATAGAAAACACTCTCTAGTTTCTATAGCCGTTTGAATTATGTCTCTGAGTGGAACAGAACTCATTCTACAGCACTTTTCCTCCCAGTGAGTGAGTTTTCAGAACTCTTGGCCTCTGGTTCCAGATCAGTTTTAAAGCCACTGTAAATCCTATGAGGATACAAACACTGCCCACGCCTTCCTCTAGATGTCAGTAAGTGGTGACAATTTGAATGGAGTTGATTGCGCAATCATGGCCTCTATAAATGACAAAATACCGGAAGTACCGTTCTTGTGGATATCTGACTGGCCTTTTTCCAAGCCTTGGTTTAGCCAGTAATATAGCGTCGGTCATGTTTTTACTCGTTATAGGTGTTAGAAACATCATAAGGTAGTTAATTTAAACCGTTTTATAGCAATTTATATCCGTTTAGTGCGATTTTGAGGCATTTCTATGTGATGCTCTTTGAAGAGCCGGGCACGTTTCGGGGTCCCGGTCGAACGTTAGTGGGCATTTCGACGGACAGAGGGCATCTTTCGACCAAAAGAAGATTAGACCCAAGAAAGGATACATTGCCCAAGAATCTGATGGAAGATCACCTCAAAGTAAGAAATATTTAAGATGATAAATCGTTGTTCTGTCGAAAAATTTTAAACGCATATTCCGCCATTTTGTTTGGCATAGCTTCGCTTGGCGAACCCTGTATTGCACAGTAAGGATAATTTTAGAAATGTAATTCAGCGATTGCATTAAGAACTAATTTGTCTTTCGATAGCTGTCCAACTTATATTTTTTTAGTCAAGTTTATGAATAGATATTCATGAGACAAGATCACTGTGAAAGATGGCGACCGACATTTTCAGGCTAGTTTTGCTAGTATTGTCATTGTATAACCACGTTTTTTTATGGCTAAATATGCACATTTTCGAACAAACTCTATATGTATGTTGTAATATGATGTTACAGGAGTGTCATCTGAAGAATTCTGAGAAGGTTAGTGAAAAAATTAATATATTTTGGCGATGATAACGATATCGCTCTCTTTGGCTTGAATCAATGGTCGGGTAACGTTTGCATATGTGGTATGCTAATATAACGATTTATTGTGTTTTCGCCGTAAAACACTTAGAAAATCTGAAATGTTGTCTGAATTCACAAGATCTGTGTCTTTCCATTGCTATGTGCTGTGTATTTTTAAGACATGTTTTATGATGAGTAAATTGGTAATACAAGTTGCTCTCTGTAGTAATTCTAAGAGCTTTGGTGAGATTTGTGATGGTGGCTGCAATGGCAAACTATGATTTATAACTGAAATATGCACATTTTTCTAACAAAACCTATCCTATACCATAAATATGTTATCAGACTGTCATCTGATGAGGTTTTTTCTTGGTTAGTGGCTATCAATATCTTAGTTTAGCCGAATTGGTGATAGCTACTGGTGGAGAGAGAAAATGGTGGACAAAGAAAAATGGTGTCTTTTGCTAACGTGGTTAGCTAATAGATTTACATATTTTGTCTTCCCTGTAAAACATTTTAAAAATCTGAAATGGTGGCTTTATTCACAGGATCTGTATCTTTCATTAGGTGTCTTGGACTTGTGATTTAATGATATTTAGATGCTACTATTTAATTGTGACGCTATGCTAGCGATGCTAATCAGTGTGGGGGGAGTGGGGGGTGCTCCCGGACCCGGGGTAGAGGCTCGTGAAAGGTTAATGTCACGCCCTGGCCTTAGTTATCTTTGATTTCTTTCTTATTTTAGTTAGGTCAGGGTGTGACATGGGGAATGTATGTGTTTTTGTATTGTCTAGGGGTAATTGTCTATGTCTAACGTTAGTAGCTTGTGTATGCACTTTTGTTTGTAGCTTCACGGTCGTTTGTTGTTTTGTTTAGTTTTGTAAAAGTGTTCATTTCGTGTTTCATCTTTTCTAATAAAAGAAGATGTATTCGTATCACGCTGTGCCTTGGTCCTCTCTTCCACATCAAGACGATCGTGACAGTTAATTAACTTCTCTGCGCTACGCATCCCTTTTACGGGATCACTTTCCTAAACAACCGCTAGAATTGCAGAGTGCCAAATGCATAAATACTACCTAAAATATTTATAATCATGCAATCACAAGTGAAATATACCAAAACACAGCTTAGCTTGTTGTTAATCCACCTATCGTGTCAGATTTTGAAAAAATATTTTACAGAGAAAGAAATCCAAGCTTTTGTGGGTGGAGCTTTCAATGCTACAATAGCTAGCCCCAAATTAGCATGGTCACGAAAGTCATAAAAGCAATAAAATTAATCGCTTACCTTAGATAATCTTCGGATGTTTCCACTCACGAGACTCCCAGTTACATAACAAATCTTCTTTTTGTCAGATTTTGAAAATATATTTTACAGCGAAAGAAATCCAAGCTTTTGTGAGTGTAGCTTTCAATGCTACAACAATTAGCCTTGGTATGCTTGGTCACGAAAGTAAGAAAAGCAATAAAATTAATCGCTTAACTTTGATAATCTTCGGATGTTTCCACTCACGAGACTCCCAGTTACACAACAAATCTTATTTTTGTTCGATAAATATTACTTCTATCACAAAAAAACGCCATTTGGGTTGAGCATTATGCTCAGAAAATCAAAGCCGTGTTCCGTTCGACGATTCCAAAAAGTATCCGTAATGGTCGTAGAAACATGTCAAATGTTTTTTATAATCAATCCTCAAATTGTGTTTAACAAACATAATCAATAATATTTAAACAGGAGCATAACCTATTCAATAAGAGACAAATGGAAAATGGTGAGCTAGTTTTGAAAAAACTCTGAAAATCTTTTTTCAAAATAAAAGCCTGAAACTATATCTAAAGCCTGGTCACAGCCTGAGGAAACCATTGGAAAATGAATCTGGTTGATACCCCTTTAAATGGACGTTAGACGGGCCAAGAAACACAGTTTCTCTTTTTTTAATATCACTTCCGGGTTACATTTTCTCAGGTTTTCATTTGCAGAATAACTATTGTTATACTCACAGACAATATTTTGGAAACTTTGGAGTGTTTTCTATCTTAATCTGTAAAGTATATGCATATTCTACGATCTGGGCCAGAGAAAATGTCCGTTTACGTTGGGCACGTTATTTAAAAAATAAATAATAATAATCGGACCCCTAGCACTAAGAAGTATAACGGTCAATTACCATGAGACTAACACTTTTTTGCTTGACAGTCACCGGTTGACGAAATTCCGTGACCGCCACAGCCCTAGACTGCATTCAAGTTTCTTTACAAAGGCATTTCAAAGAGCTGTCAGTCAAGGCGAGCTAATGAATATACTCTCCTCACCCATTCAGTCTATCTTTCAAACTTTTCCAAAGCCTTTGATAAGATTGACCACATCACAGAAATAAAGTGTCTGATCCAACTGGGCGTGAGACCAGCTACCTTGCATCTGTACTTTTCTGGCTGGCCAAAAGCAAAGTGTGCGCTACCAGGACTGCCTATCTGACTGTCATAGCACTAATGCTAGTTAGCATTGACTCGCGAAACTACCTCCAACTTCCTTCATACTGGAGACAGAGACATAAAATGGTATCCACGAGTTCATCTGACATCGGAATAGATAAAGGATCTCATTGCCAAAATCCCGAAGTATCACTTTAACTCAAACCCTCTCAGACCAACTGGATGACATCCAGAAGCGCGCTTGCAGAATCATCCTCAGCACAGCATATCCTGGATACACGGATGCTCTGACTACATTATCACTACCCTCACTTACATTTACATTTAAGTCATTTAGCAGACGCTCTTATCCAGAGCGACTTACAAATTGGTGCATTCACCTTATGATATCCAGTGGAACAGCCACTTTACAATAGTGCATCTAAATCTTTTAAGGGGGGGGTTAGAAGGATTACTTTATCCTATCCTAGGTATTCCTTAAAGAGGTGGGGTTTCAGGTGTCTCCGGAAGGTGGTGATTGACTCCGCTGTCCTGGCGTCGTGAGGGAGTTTGTTCCACCATTGGGGTGCCAGAGCAGCGAACAGTTTTGACTGGGCTGAGCGGGAACTGTACTTCCTCAGAGGTAGGGAGGCGAGCAGGCCAGAGGTGGATGAACGCAGTGCCCTTGTTTGGGTGTAGGGCCTGATCAGAGCCTGAAGGTACGGAGGTGCCGTTCCCCTCACAGCTCCGTAAGCAAGCACCATGGTCTTGTAGCAGATGCGAGCTTCAACTGGAAGCCAGCGGAGAGAGCGGAGGAGCGGGGTGACGTGAGAGAACTTGGGAAGGTTGAACACCAGACGGGCTGCGGCGTTCTGGATGAGTTGTAGGGGTTTAATGGCACAGGCAGGGAGCCCAGCCAACAGCGAGTTGCAGTAATCCAGACGGGAGATGACAAGTGCCTGGATTAGGACCTGCGCCGCTTCCTGTGTGAGGCAGGGTCGTACTCTGCGAATGTTGTAGAGCATGAACCTACAGGAACGGGTCACCGCCTTGATGTTGGCTGAGAACGATAGGGTGTTGTCCAGGATCACGCCAAGGTTCTTAGCGCTCTGGTAGGAGGACACAATGGAGTTGTCAACCGTGATGGCGAGATCAGGGAACGGGCAGTCCTTCCCCGGGAGGAAGAGCAGCTCCGTCTTGCCGAGGTTCAGCTTGAGGTGGTGATCCGTCATCCACACTGATATGTCTGCCAGACATGCAGAGATGCGATTCGCCACCTGGTTATCAGAAGGGGGAAAGGAGAAGATTAATTGTGTGTCGTCTGCATAGCAATGATAGGAGAGACCATGTGAGGATATGACAGAGCCAAGTGACTTGGTGTATAGCGAGAATAGGAGATTGCCTAGAACAGAGCCCTGGGGGACACCAGTGGTGAGAGCACGTGGTGAGGAGACAGATTCTCACCACGCCACCTGGTAGGAGCGACCTGTCAGGTAGGACGCAATCCAAGCGTGGGCCGCGCCGGAGATGCCCAACTCGGAGAGGGTGGAGAGGAGGATCTGATGGTTCACAGTATCAAAGGCAGCCGATAGGTCTAGAAGGATGAGAGCAGAGGAGAGAGAGTTAGCTTTAGCAGTGCGGAGCGCCTCCGTGATACAGAGAAGAGCAGTCTCAGTTGAATGACTAGTCTTGAAACCTGACTGATTTGGATCAAGAAGGTCATTCTGAGAGAGATAGCAGGAGAGCTGGCCAAGGACGGCACGTTCAAGAGTTTTGGAGAGAAAAGAAAGAAGGGATACTGGTCTGTAGTTGTTGACATCGGAGAGATCGAGTGTAGGTTTTTTCAGAAGGGGTGCAACTCTCGCTCTCTTGAAGACGGAAGGGACGTAGCCAGTGGTCAGGGATGAGTTGATGAGCGAGGTGAGGTAAGGGAGAAGGTCTCCGGAAATGGTCTGGAGAAGAGAGGAGGGGATAGGGTCAAGCGGGCAGGTTGTTGGGCGGCCGGCCGTCACAAGACGCGAGATTTCATCTGGGGAGAGAGGGGAGAAAGAGGTCAAAGCACAGGGTAGGGCAGTGTGAGCAGAACCAGCGATGTCGTTTGACTTAGCAAACGAGGATCGGATGTCGTCAACCTTCTTTTCAAAATGGTTGACGAAGTCATCCGCAGAGAGGGAGGAGGGGGGGGGGGAGGAGGATTCAGGAGGGAGGAGAAGGTGGCAAAGAGCTTCCTAGGGTTAGAGGCAGATGCTTGGAATTTAGAGTGGTAGAAAGTGGCTTTAGCAGCAGAGACAGAAGAGGAAAATGTAGAGAGGAGGGAGTGAAAGGATGCCAGGTCCGCAGGGAGGCGAGTTCTCCCTCATTTCCGCTCGGCTGCCCGGAGCCCTGTTCTGTGAGCTCGCAATGACTCGTCGAGCCACGGGGCAGGAGGGGAGGACCGAGCCGGCCTGGAGGATAGGGGACATAGAGAGTCAAAGGATGCAGAAAGGGAGGAGAGGAGGGTTGAGGAGGCAGAATCAGGAGATAGGTTGGAGAAGGTTTGAGCAGAGGGAAGAGATGATAGGATGGAAGAGGAGAGAGTAGCGGGGGAGAGAGAGCGAAGGTTTGGACGGCGCGACACCATCCGAGTAGGGGCAGAGTGGGAAGTGTTGGATGAGAGCGAGAGGGAAAAGGATACAAGGTTGTGGTCGGAGACTTGGAGGGGAGTTGCAATGAGATTAGTGGAAGAACAGCATCTAGTAAAGATGAGGTCAAGCGTATTGCCTGCCTTGTGAGTAGGGGGGGAAGGTGAGAGGGTGAGGTCAAAAGAGGAGAGGAGTGGAAAGAGGGAGGCAGAGAGGAATGAGTCAAAGGTAGACGTGGGGAGGTAAGGTAGGCTGTTCTCACTGTTTGTTTGTGAGTGATTGTCTACCGTGTCTGTATGTATGTTCGTACCACACGGGACTGTAGCGTTTGTTTGTAGTCTGTACCTGTTCGTGCGTTCTTCGTGTATTTGTAAGTTCTCATGTTTTAGGTCAGTCTACGTCGTTTATTTGTTTAAGAGTTTGTTTAAGAATTTTCGTGTTTCGTCATTCTGTTAATAAATATTCATTATGTCTTCATCACCCGCTGCGCCTTGGTCCGCTCATTCACCACAAGACGACCGTTACACGGTGGCAGCTAGTAGACCGGTGACGACGACCGCCGAGCGTCGCCCGAACAGGCAGGGGAGCCACCTTCGGTGGAAGTCGTGACAGCTACACTACAGTCCCGTTGATGAGAATGGGGGCGTGCTCGGTCCTCTTTTCCTGTAGTCCACAATCATCTCCTTTGTCTTAATTACGTTGAGGGAGAGGTTGTTATCCTGGCACCACACGGCCAGGTCTCTGACCTCCTCCTTATAGGATGTGTAATCATTGTCGGTGATCAGGGCTACTACTGTTGTTTCATCTGCAAACATAATGATGGTGTTGGAGGCCCGTCCAGGATCCAGTTGCAGAGGGAGTTGTTTAGTCCTAGTGTCATTAGCTTAGTGAGGTGCTTTGAGGGCACTATGGTGTTGAACCTGAGCTGTAGTCAATGAATAGTAGGTGTTCCTTTTGTCCAGGTGGGAAAGGGCAGTGTGGGGTGCAAAGAGATTGCATCATCTGTGGATCTGTTTAAGCGGTATGCAAATTGGAGTGGGTATAAGGTTGATGTGAGCCATGTCCAGCCTTTCAAAGCAACAAATGGCTACAGACTTGAGTGCTACAGATAGGTAGTCATTTTGGCGGGTTACCTTAGTGTTCTTGGGTACAGGGACTATGGTGATCTGCTTGAAACATGTTGGTATTACAGACTCTGTCAGGGACAGGTTGAACATTTCAGTGAAGACATGCTACTTGTACTGGTAATCCACCTGTCCCTGCGCCTTGTGAATGTTGACCTGTTTAACTTCTTGACGCTAGGAGGCAGAATTTTTATGTTTGGAAAAATAACGTTCCCAATGTAAACGGCCTATTTCTCAGGCCCAGATGCTAGAATATGCATATAATCGACAGATTAGGATAGAAAACACTCTAAAGTTTCCAAAACTGTCAAAATATTGTCTGTGAGTATAACAGAACTGATTTTGTAGGCGAAACCTGAGGAAATTTAACCCGGAAGTGCCTCTTATTTTGAAAAATCCCTGTTCCATTGCCTGCCTATCCTCCATTTAAAGATATATCAACCAGATTCCCTTTCCAATGGCTTCCACAGGTTGTGAACCGTCTTTAGACATAGTTTCAAGCTTTTATTCTGAAAAATGAGCGAGATTTATCAAATTGCGTCAGTGTCCTTGATTAGTTCTTGTGGTAGCTCGACATTTTATTTCTGTCTTGTATTGAATTGCTTTACCCTCCGGTTGAAATATTATCAATTATTTATGTTAAAAACAACCTGAGGATTGATTATAAAAACTTTAGACATGTTTCTACGAACTTTACGGATACTATTTTGAATTTTCGTCTGCCCTTCAAGACCGGCACGAGCCTGTGGATTACTGAACATAACGCGCAAACCAAATGGAGGTTTTTGGATATAAAAATCATCTTTATCGAACAAAAGGAACATTTATTGTGTAACTGGGAGTCTCGTGAGTGTAAACATCCGAAGATCATCAAAGGTAAGCGATTCATTTTATTGCTTTTCTGACTTTCGTGATCAATCTACATTGGTCTATAGTGATCAATAAACTCACACTAACACTTGGATTGCTTTCGCTGTAAAGCATATTTTCATGACAGGTGGATTAACAACAAGCTAAGCTGTGTTTTGCTATATTGCACTTGTGATTTCATGAATATAAATATTTTTAGCAATTGTTTTTGAATTTGGCGCACTGCAATTCAGTGGTTGTTGATGACAATTATCCCGCTAAAGGGATCCGTGCGCTAAGAGGTCTTACTCACATCGGCTACGGAGAGGGTGATCATACAGTCGTCCGGAAAAGCTGATGCTGTAATTCATTCTTTGGTGTTGCTTGCCTCGAAGCGAGCATAAAAGTAATTTAGCTCATCTGGTAGGCCCGTGTCACTGGGTAGCTCTCGGCTGTGCTTCCCTTTGCAGTATGTAATAGTTTGCAATCCCGACGAGCGTCGGAGCCAGTGTAGTACGATTCAATCTTAGTCCTGTATTGACACTTTGCCTGTTTGATGGTTCGTCGGAGAGCATAAAGGGATTTCTTATAAGCTTCCTGGTTAGAGCCCCGCTCCTTGAAAGCGGCAGCTCTACCCTTTAGCTCAGTGCGGATGTTGCCTGTAATCCATGGCTTCTGGTTGGGGTATGTACGTACAGTCACTGTGGGGACAACGTCATTGATGCACTTATTGATGAAGCCAGTGACTGATGTGGTGTACTCCTCAATGCCATTGGAAGAATCCCAGAACATATTTCAGTCTGTGCTGCAAAACAGTCCTGTAGCTTAGCATCTGAGTCATCTGACCACTTCTATATTGAGCGAGTCACTGGTGCTTCCAGCTTTAGTTTTTGCTTGTAAGCAGGAATCAGGAGGATATACAGTAATTATGGTCAGATTTACCAAATGATGGGCGAGGGATAGGTTTGTACACGTCTCTGTGTGTGAAGTAAAGGTGGTCTAGAGTTTTTTCCCTCCGGTTGCACATTTAACATGCTGGTAGAAATTAGGTAAAACTGATTTTCGTTTCCCTGTATTAAAGTCCCCGGCCACTAGTAGCGCCACCTCTGGATAAGCGTTTTCCTGTTTGCTAATGGCCTTATTCAGCTCATTGAGTGCGGTCTTAGTGCAGCATCGGTTTGTGGTGGTAAATAGACAGCTGCGAAAAATATAGATGAAATCTCTCTTGGTAAATAGTGTGGTCTTCAGCTTATCATGAGATACTCTACCTCAGGAGAGCTAAACCTCGAGACTTAGATTTTGTGTACCAGCTGTTGTTTACAAATATACACAGACCGCCACCCTTTGTCTTGCCAATGCAGCGAAAACCCCGCCAGCTGTATGTTATCCATGTCGTCATTCAGCCACGACTCGGTGAAACATAAGATATTACAGCTTTACTGTCCTGTTGGTAGGATATTCATGATCGTAGCTCATCCATTTTATTATCCAATGATTGTACGTTGGTTAATAGGACTGATGGTGGAGGCAGATTACTCACTTGCCGTCGGATCCTTACAAGGCACACCGACCTACGTCCCCGATATCTCCATCTCTTCTTCATTTCGAATGAAAGGGATTTGGGCCTTGTCAGGAGTCTGAAGAAAAACCCTTTGCGTCCGACACGTTAAAAAAAATCGGTGTCCAGTATGAAGTGATTAATCGCTTTCTTGATATCCAGAAGCTCTTTTCGGTCATAAGAGACGGTGGCAGAAACATTATGTAAAAAATAAGTTACAAATAAAGCAAAAAACACACACAATAGCACGATTGGTTATGAGCCAGTAAAATGGCACCCATCTCCTCCGGCACCATTCTGTTTTTTAGGAGGCACCTGGTCAAGAGTGGAGACAAGCACAAGACAGGTGAAACAGATCAAGGTGTGACATAAGTAATGTACTTTATCTACTGGATATTGTAAAGGAAATAGTGAGTTTATTTAATCTCAGTACATGTCATCTGTTGTAACTCTTACAGATATTATCCTCCGGCTGATCACTAACACCTAGAGAAACGTTATCATTCACATGAAAATGTCCAAATCGCTCGTCATCTAGTACTTCCAAGTAGCACTATTTTTCTTATTTATCTTACATGTACATGTCATTCACTGAGTGTCACCAATAAGCAGGTTGTGTATGTCTGCTTCACAGTACAGTACTGTTTAGATGGATAAAATGGCTATTTGTTGTTTGGCACGGAGGACTCGTACTCTTTTGCCCAACTCAGGCCCAATGTTTTGGCCGTGTACAGAGAGCATGCACTCACTTAATCATTCATCATTCATCTGTCAGCGTTTTGTATTTTAATAAGTACCTAGTTGTCACGTTCACTGTCCTCAAATTCCCTGTCATAGATGAGCCAAGGAGCAGCGTGCATGTAATTCCACATTTCTTTTAATCGTAGTGAAACCTTCACAAAAAAGAACAGGTAAACAGAAACAAATGTGATGTAACCGTGGCGCACACAAACACACACAGAAAATAAATAATTACCCACAACCTAGGTGGGAAAAAAGGCTGCCTAAGTATGATTCTCAATCAGAGACAACGATCCAAATAAGTCATGTGTGCAGACATTTTATATCTCTCTCTCTCTATACTCAGAGAAGCTAGAGGAGGAAGACATTTGGTAAGACATCTTGATCTCCCATTGGAAAACACATGCAGCACAGTACACAACCGTATTTAATGTACAGTGTTAGGATAGCTTCACTGTTGAAACAAACACCAAGCCTTAGTAAGATAGAAGGGCATATGCAAAGATGGTGTGTCAGTGTTATCAGTCTACAGCCTTAACTCAGTGTATTCCTATTTGAATATATTCCCTGATTCTCTTTGCAGCTATTCATGGCTAATCATCTACATGCCTGGATACAGTAATGTTTGTTTCATTTGAAGACAAATAGCCCTTCATCAACACACAGAGGCTACGTCCCAAATGGCACCCCTATTCCCTATATGGTGCACTACTTTTGTAAAGTAGTGCCCTAAATAAAAACCAGGTTGCTATTTGGGATGCACCCAGCATCTCTGTGTCTGGCTCCTGCCAGGGCCATGACACAACTGGAAGTCTGGCCTAAAGGCCTGTGCTCCACATCAGAGTTATGTTCAGTTGGCACAAAACAGGAGAAAACGTTTTCAACATGACAGATACTCAAGGCAAGCAGATATTCATTAGGTTGTGAAGTAAATATATTAAGCTCAACATTATCTTCGTGGGGAATGAATGCACAAATGAAAATGAACCCTAACCCCCAATACAACAACTCTGCTTTTCGCACCATGTATCCTCAACTGTCTCTGAGGACCAAGAGAGTGCCAACTAATACCATATACACAATATACAATATTTACATATCTAGAATAAGGCATCTTCATGAATGTGCCGACTTTGGAAGAACAAACTCTCCTGGGGACAATAAAGCTCCAAATAAACAACAGTCATATGCTGTTGTATGGTGAATCCCTAGGACTCTGTGTCGAGGCCACTCTGTGTCCACTCTGTTGTATGGTGAATCTCTTGGCCTCTGTGTCGAGGCCACTCTGTGTCCACTCTGTTGTATGGTGAATCTCTTGGCCTCTGTGTCGAGGCCACTCTGTGTCCACTCTGTTGTATGGCGAATCTCTTGGCCTCTGTGTCGAGGCCACTCTGTGTCCACTCTGTTGTATGGTGAATTTCTAGGACTCTGTGTCGAGGCCACTCTGTGTCCACTCTGTTGTATGGTGAATCCCTAGGACTCTGTGTCGAGGCCACTCTGTGTCCACTCTGTTGTATGGTGAATCTCTTGGCCTCTGTGTCGAGGCCACTCTGTGTCCACTCTGTTGTATGGTGAATCTCTTGGCCTCTGTGTCGAGGCCACTCTGTGTCCACTCTGTTGTATGGTGAATCTCTTGGCCTCTGTGTCGAGGCCACTCTGTGTCCACTCTGTTGTATGGTGAATCTCTAGGACTGTGTGTCCACTCTGTTGTATGGTGAATCTCTAGGACTCTGTGTCGAGGCCACTCTGTGTTCACTCTGTTGTATGGTGAATCTCTAGGACTCTGTGTCGAGCCCACTCTGTGTTCACTCTGTTGTATGGTGAATCTCTAGGACTCTGTGTCGAGGCCACTCTGTGTCCACTCTGTTGTATGGTGAATCTCTAGGACTCTGTATCGAGGCCACTCTGTGTTCGCTCTGTTGTATGGTGAATCTCAAGGACTCTGTGTCGAGGCCACTCTGTGTCCACTCTGTTGTATGGTGAATCTCTAGGACTGTGTGTCCACTCTGTTGTATGGTGAATCTCTAGGACTCTGTGTCGAGGCCACTCTGTGTTCACTCTGTTGTATGGTGAATCTCTAGGACTCTGTGTCGAGGCCACTCTGTGTCCACTCTGTTGTAGATTAACAGATGGGATCTCCTGCCCTGTAGCCTGTAACCATGCTAATATACTTTAATTCACCATCATACACACACACACACACAATGGTAACACAATCACACACACACACGGCTGGTCTTGGCTGGTAGCACCCATGTTTGCCGTCAATGCCCATTGGGCTGTCCATCGCTACAATAACGTCATGTGTTCAGTCTCAGAGTGATTGGGGCTATACTAATCCCCCCTAAACACTAGACCTGGTCAGAACATTTTTGTATTTTATTTGAAAATACACTTTTCAAATACTTGAGGTAGTCAAATACAGTTTATACATAAAGTCCTATACATGTGTTGTAATTTTGTGATTATTGCAACAGCAAATTCGTAAGTGTTAAAGGTCATGAACATTCAGAATCATGTTTTTCATGAAATTGGATGATACTTGAAGGAAAGCAGATCAAAGTATGAAAAATGACTGTTGCTTCTACATTGATAAAGTTGGATCATAAAGTTACTGGTCTCCTTCACCATGTCTGTAACGGTCGTCTAAGTCGTTCTCCTCCTCAGACGAGGAAGAGGAGTAAGGGTCGGACCAAAACGCAGCGAGGTATGTAGACATAATGATTTATTTACACAAGACGAAACACTATGAACACTTGAACAAACTACAAAAAAATAAACGAAGTAGACAGACCTGAACTTACGAACTTACAATAAATAACACGAAGAACGCACGAACAGGAACAGACTACAAACACGAACGAAAACGAACAAGTCCCGTGTGGTGCGAACATACACAGACATGGAAGACAATCACCCACAAACATACAGTGTGAACAGCCTACCTTTATATGGTTCTCAATCAGAGGAAACGTCAAACACCTGTCCCTGATTGAGAACCATATAAGGCTAATTACCAATGAACCTAAACATAGAAACACATAACATAGACTACCCACCCAGCTCACGTCCTGACCAACTGAACAAAGTAAAATAAAGGCAAATAAGGTCAGGAACGTGACAATGTCAAACACTTGGACTCATTAATAAGGGGACAAGGTGACATCACCTTAACCCTCACTTTAATGCACTTGCTGTGTATGTAACAACAATTTTGCTTTTGTAATAATCAAAGTTACAACACATGTGTAGTACTTGATGTACAGGATGTCAAGCATTACTGTATTATGTCTCACTCGTTATGTAAATGTATGTTTCAGTCATTTTGAAGCTGCAAACGTGGTCTGCTCTAATGTTGAGGTGATTCCATGTCCCTCATGTATTTCATACTAGCTATAGGCTCTATTAAGATTCATGTCTAAGAGCCTGCCAAACCATGTGCTTATGATCATATATTTAGACGAATTAAACTAAATACTGTAGTTTTGATTCTTCATAAAATATTTGGCAGCCATCAAAAATGTATAAATATATTTTTTTATAACTTGCAAAATATTATTTGGTTTTCTGGGTCGTATTCCAAAATACTTTCAAATATTATTTGGAATTCTGAGACCTGTATTTGAATATAAAATAAAATAATTACATTTTAGTTGAACCTCTAAATAAACTATATCCAACTACCTTGAGTATTTGAAAAACGTTTATATTCAAATAAATTACAAAATACAACAAATTCTTGCCAAGGTCTGAAACACACAGAGAACTGGACTCTGACAAACAATATTCACATTAAGGTATTTTCTCGAAGAATATAGTGATTGATGTTAGGCATCAAGAGTACCTAATATTGTATTCCAATATTTCCAATATGACCAAAATGTGTTAAAATGGGACATGATCAGCGGTTGACTGTATGGCTCAAAAGCACAATTGTATTCAGACAGACCCAGGTCTTATCAAACACCTATTTTAATCAATTTTGCATATGCAATGTTGTTCAGCAATGTGGTGTCCATTACGTACCAGGTAAACAAGCTCACATAAATATCCTTTATGATTATAATTTTGAAGTGTTTGTCTTTTGCAAAGTGTTTTTCTCAGTTCATGTTTCTATTGCGTCTCTCTGTCTAAATGCTAAATTAGACCCCAAAAAAGCAGCTTGAGCTTTATAATCTCCTCTGCTGAACAACACACAATCATCAATGTATGAAGTCACTACAGTAACTGAAGGCTATTACTGGAATCTATTTGCATGTGATGCAGTTATTCAAATGTGTGCTCCAGGAAGACTGCAGGTGTTTCTATGATGGTGAAAACAAAACAGTTCATGACCTCTGCATGGTGAATAGACAACATTATACTGTGCCAAATACTGCACTATACTAAGCATTTACTGTATACTGTACAAATAATAACAAATAACCACTCTGATAATTATGTTTTTGAGTCCAGATAAATCAACTCTTTGTTCTGTGCAACAAAGTTAGCGCAAAGTTAGGATACCAGAAATGAATAACATAGAAAACATGTATGTGAAAACTTTGGAGGTAACTTGTTTGATTGTTTGGCTAACCAGAGAGGACAGAAAGCCCATACAGCCCTTTCACACTGTTGATGTCCCTCTCTGGTTGTGTCTCAGTCACTGTTGTCCAACCCATCTAGAGAGCAGATAGACCAGGCCTGACTCACACTACACTATCAGGAAGTAAGTCCTCAGGATACCCTGAGACATGTTTCCTCCAACCCAGAGAGAGATTTCCCCTGATATGGATACAAACACAGCTCAATACTTCTCACCACACCCACAGAAAAGTTATTTCACATCAACATGTCCAGAGTATCAAATATCATTACATTTACATTTACATTTAAGTCATTTAGCAGACGCTCTTATCCAGAGCGACTTACAAAATGGTGCATTCACCTTATGATATCCAGTGGAACAACCACTTTACAATAGTGCATCTAACTCTTTTAAGGGGGGGGGGGGGGTTAGAAGGATTACTTTATCCTATCCTAGGTATTCCTTAAAGAGGTGGGGTTTCAGGTGTCTCCGGAAATGGTGATTGACTCCGCTGACCTGGCGTCGTAAGGGAGTTTGTTCCACCATTGGGGTGCCAGAGCAGCGAACAGTTTTGACTGGGCTGAGCGGGAACTGTACTTCCTCAGAGGTAGGGAGGCGAGCAGGCCAGAGGTGGATGAACGCAGTGCCCTTGTTTGGGTGTAGGGCCTGATCAGAGCCTGAAGGTACGGAGGTGCCGTTCCCCTCACAGCTCCGTAGGCAAGCACCATGGTCTTGTAGCGGATGCGAGCTTCAACTGGAAGCCAGTGGAGAGAGCGGAGGAGCGGGGTGATGTGAGAGAACTTGGGAAAGTTGAACACCAGACGGGCTGTGGCGTTCTGGATGAGTTGTAGGGGTTTAATGGCACAGGCAGGGAGCCCAGCCAACAGCGAGTTGCAGTAATCCAGACGGGAGATGACAAGTGCCTGGATTAGGACCTGCGCCGCTTCCTGCGTGAGGCAGGGTCGTACTCTGCGAATGTTGTAGAGCATGAACCTACAGGAACGGGTCACCGCCTTGATGTTAGTTGAGAACGACAGGGTGTTGTCCAGGATCACGCCAAGGTTCTTAGCACTCTGGGAGGAGGACACAATGGAGTTGTCAACCGTGATGGCGAGATCATGGAACGGGCAGTCCTTCCCCGGGAGGAAGAGCAGCTCCGTCTTGCCGAGGTTCAGCTTGAGGTGGTGATCCGTCATCCACACTGATATGTCTGCCAGACATGCAGAGATGCGATTCACCACCTGGTTATCAGAGGGGGGAAAGGAGAAGATTAATTGTGTGTCGTCTGCATAGCAATGATAGGAGAGACCATGTGAGGATATGACAGAGCCAAGTGACTTGGTGTATAGCGAGAATAGGAAAGGGCCTAGAACAGAGCCCTGGGGGACACCAGTGGTGAGAGCACGTGGTGCGGAGACAGATTCTCGCCACGCCACCTGGTAGGAGCGACCTGTCAGGTAGGACGCAATCCAAGCGTGGGCCGCGCCGGAGATGCCCAGCTCGGAGAGGGTGGAGAGGAGGATCTGATGGTTCACAGTATCAAAGGCAGCCGATAGGTCTAGAAGGATGAGAGCAGAGGAGAGAGAGTTAGCTTTAGCAGTGCGGAGCGCCTCCGTGACACAGAGAAGAGCAGTCTCAGTTGAATGACTAGTCTTGAAACCTGACTGATTTGGATCAAGAAGGTCATTCTGAGAGAGATAGCAGGAGAGCTGGCCAAGGACGGCACGTTCAAGAGTTTTGGAGAGAAAAGAAAGAAGGGATACTGGTCTGTAGTTGTTGACATCGGAGGGATCGAGTGTAGGTTTTTTCAGAAGGGGTGCAACTCTCGCTCTCTTGAAGACGGAAAGGACGTAGCCAGCGGTCAAGGATGAGTTGATGAGCGAGGTGAGGTAAGGGAGAAGGTCTCCGGAAATGGTCTGGAGAAGAGAGGAGGGGATAGGGTCAAGCGGGCAGGTTGTTGGGCGGCCGGCCGTCACAAGACGCGAGATTTCATCTGGAGAGAGAGGCGAGAAAGAGGTCAAAGCACAGGGTAGGGCAGTGTGAGCAGAACCAGCGGTGTCGTTTGACTTAGCAAACGAGGATCGGATGTCGTCGACCTTCTTTTCAAAATGGTTGACGAAGTCATCAGCAGAGAGGGAGGAGGGGGGAGGAGGGGGAGGAGGATTCAGGAGGGAGGAGAAGGTGGCAAAGAGCTTCCTAGGGTTAGAGGCAGATGCTTGGAATTTAGAGTGGTAGAAATTGGCTTTAGCAGCAGAGACAGAAGAGGAGAATGTAGAGAGGAGGGAGTGAAAGGATGCCAGGTCCGCAGGGAGGCGAGTTTTCCTCCATTTCCGCTCGGCTGCCCGGAGCCCTGTTCTGTGAGCTCGCAATGAGTCGTCGAGTCACGGAGCAGGAGGGGAGGACCGAGCCGGCCTGGAGGATAGGGGACATAGAGAGTCAAAGGATGCAGAAAGGGAGGAGAGGAGGGTTGAGGAGGCAGAATCAGGAGATAGGTTGGAGAAGGTTTGAGCAGAGGGAAGAGATGATAGGATGAAAGAGGAGAGAGTAGCGGGGGAGAGAGAGCGAAGTTTGGGACGGCGCGATACCATCCGAGTAGGGGCAGTGTGGGAAGTGTTGGATGAGAGCGAGAGGGAAAAGGATACAAGGTAGTGGTCGGAGACTTGGAGGGGAGTTGCAATGATATTAGTGGAAGAACAGCATCTAGTAAAGATGAGGTCAAGCGTATTGCCTGCCTTGTGAGTAGGGGGGGAAGGTGAGAGGGTGAGGTCAAAAGAGGAGAGGAGTGGAAAGAAGGAGGCAGAGAGGAATGAGTCAAAGGTAGACGTGGGGAGGTTAAAGTCACCCAGAACTGTGAGAGGTGAGCCATCCTCAGGAAAGGAACTTATCAGGGCGTCAAGCTCATTGATGAACTCTCCAAGGGATCCTGGAGGGCGATAAATTACATTTACATTTACATTTAAGTCATTTAGCAGACGCTCTTATCCAAAGCGACTTACAAATTGGTGCATTCACCTTATGATATCCAGTGGAACAACCACTTTACAATAGTGCATCTAACTCTTTTAAGGGGGGGGGGGGTTAGAAGGATTACTTTATCCTATCCTAGGTATTCCTTAAAGACTTTGTTTGAAAGTGTAGCTGGCTAGGTAACCTCTAACTGGCTAGGTAACCTCGACAATTACTCTAGACTACACAATTATCTTGGATACAAAGACGGCTATGTAGCCAGCTAAGATCAAACAAATCAAACTGTTGTACTGTAATGAAATGAAATGTTATACTACCTGTGGAGCAAAGCGGAATGCAACTACTCGCTCCAACCCGGAAGTGCGTATCGTAGAGGGAGAGGCAATAGAAGTGTTGTTTCTTGTATTATTGTCTTTTGTGTCTTTAGAGGACTGCTTCACCTTAATGTCCCTTTTCCCCCCTTTCCCTTTTCTTCTGTCCTTATTTTGTCCCACTTTGTCCCTTCTTTGTCCCTTCTTCTCTTCTGCCAACTAGACACTCCTTGTTAGCTAGCTAGCTTCTTCCAGGAATGTCCCTAGCAACTGCCTAGCAACAGGTAAACAACTTAGCTAGCTAAGAAAACGATATAATTTTATGAAAAAATTGTTACTTTTTCAAAAGCCTTTCTTCTTTGTTTGCTGCTTGTTTGGTCTCCTATTCAGTTTGCAGTTTTCTTTTGATTTTTTTCGATGTACTAAAAAAATATTTAAATTTCAATATTTGTAGGAGCTCATCTTTTCAGCTGCTGCTGCTTAATTTGGAACTCCGGAACATAAATGATAAATGATAAGGATGTTAAGCTTGAAAGGGCTGGTAACTGTGACAGCATGGAATTCAAAGGAGTTATTACAACGTGACATTAATGGGATCTTTTTAAATATAAACCCCACATTCCCTGTATTAGGTCTATTACTCTTTTAGAGATGGGTTGGGGTGAGGGGTGCTGTTGAAGTGGGGTTCATGTGTTCAAGTCTTAAGACACATTTGTGAATCTCATTGACAGTACTTTATAAAGGCTATGTGCTGTTTGCCTGCCACCCAGGACCTTTTACTGTAATGTAATAACTTAATTATGTGTTTTATTACACTGGTCGGCCTTGTGTTTTGAATATGTACATAGTTAGGCGGAGCATAGCTTAGGATACACTGTTTCTACACAGATCACACCTCATCATATTCGATTCATACCAGACCCATTTATTCTCTACAAAAGCTGCAGCAGGTAAGACAGACTTTTGATATATTTAAATGTTTATAAAATTTTACCATGTTTTTGTGTGGTAACTAATCACATGCATTTTAATAAAAGTTAGTGTAAGCTAAGGACCACTTTTAATATTCTCATATTAAACATTTAAAAAATTGTTGAAACTAATAAGAAACTATTTTTATAATAATATAAATTAAATGTTAGTCTATTACTCTCTAAATGTGCATTTTAAATTAATTATAGTTTGTGATATCAGAAAATAATATCAGACGTTGTTTACAGTACTGACTTTTTTTTAATGATCAATCAAACAGCTCAACTCTTGTAATGATGCAGGCGATGTAGTACTAGTACCTGATTACACGAATAACTCAAAGGCAAAGTGTGATAACTGTCGAATCCTAAATATGACACCTCCTTATTCTCACGCAGAACCCCATCCCATCACCTCTCCTCTGTCTCTCCTGACCCTGCTGTCCCCATGGAGATGACCTCTCTCCTATTCATACTCTGTGCAGGTACAGAATTCACCTGACCTAATCACAATACAATATACTGTATACACAATATGACAAACCACACTAACTTCTCTTCCTTCATTTGTTTTCTGTGTGCATGTTTACATTTCACTTAATGAAATAGTCTCTGTCCTCAGGTGTCTGCTGCACAGCTGCACTCAGCCGCCTCAGACAGTTCCATCTCCATGAAAAAAATATGATTTGGACAGAAGCACAAGACTTCTGCCGGGAGAACTACACTGATCTTGTCACTTTGTACAATCAGGAGGAATCTGAGCAGCTGATACAGTTAATGCCTGATAGCAGCGATTCAGCCTGGATAGGTCTCCATCGCAAAGAGCACAGTCTGAAGTGGTCCAATGGAGACATTGTTAATGACACTGCATGGTTACCACTTCCAAGCCCGTGCACAAAGCCAATGTGTGCAGCCATACTGAAACATAATACAACATGGGAGAATTGTACAGAGCAGAAATACTTCATGTGTTACAGAAAAGGTAAAACATTCCATACTATAAAACACATCAGATGTCGTGTTTCCTTGCACCTCACCAACATCCAGGTCAAATTATTATAATTCTTCAACAATATCGAGATATAATTATTTTATATCAAACTATGTTAAGGAGAGTAGAATGTTAGTCCATTCTATGTGTGCAGGGTCTGGTGATTCCTTCCTGATTGAACAGAAGATGACCTGGTATGATGCTCAGAGTTGCTGCAGAGAGAGAAACACTGACCTGGTCAGCATCAGGAACGAGGGACAGAAGGAGGAAGTGAAGAACGACGGGATGAACAGCACCACACCTTACTGGATCGGCCTGCTGTATGATGACTGGGAGTGGTCTGATGGAGGGAGATCTGCCTACAGAGACTGGTCGGAGGGTAACAACTATCCTCATACAGGAGAAAATGTCACTATTCTTTTCCAGTGTCCAAGAGGTATATCCACAGTGCCAAATGAAAATACTCCAGAATATACACTCTGCTCTGAAGGTAAGTTGTCCAAGAGGAACATAGTCAAACTGCTTCTTATTTGTATGAAAGGTTGTTACTCTATATTGATAATCACCTGGTCAAGAGGACTGAACTCGGCATTCCCTTTCTATTCCCTTCACTTGTCAAGTCAAACACAATGCAGGGCTATCATGCGATCATGCTGGTTCCACCAGGCTATAATGATATATAACTCTTACTGAAATTATTATGTACCTGCTTATCTTGCCACTAAAATCTGAGAGTTAAAATAGGTGCTAAAACAAGCTAATATGAAAAATGTAAATATCTTGAATAGCACATTTATGTCTTTCAGGATCAGTAATCATCCACAATATCAGTGAAGGAATGTCTTGGGAACAGGCTCTGGCCTACTGCAAGAAGAACTACCATGGACTGCTGCGTATTGAGACAGAAGAAGACCTGGGGGCGATCAAGCAGAAGTTTAATGGGACTGATTTTACTGGTCCTGTGTGGGTGGGTCTGAGACAGAGCCGTCTCTTTGGGTTCTGGGTCTGGACCAATGGGCTGCCAGTGGGGTGGAGTAACTGGGAGGGAGACAGACAGCCTGAACAGCCTCTGTCCAACCATTGTGGTGCCATGTCAATGGAGGAGGGATACAAGTGGAGTGATCAGGACTGTCTGTCCAAGCTCTTATTTATTTGTGAAGAAGAGTTGTAATACCTTGTTAATTTAATTAACTGTCTTTACCATTTCTCACATTTTGATTGGAATGTGTTTTTTTAGGTAATTGCTGATTGAAATCATCTTGACAAAGATTTTTTATGTTTAAGCTTTCAGCATGCAATGCAATGTACAATATACCTTGTCATTGATATAACTTGTTATCAAAAATCTTTGAATATAATTGTGTGATATTTCAGATATTAAAAAAATGTGAAACAATCAAATATAGATCATTATGTCATGTTATTAAAATATTTTATTCACCTGTCATAATACATTTGCCATTAAGCACACTTGTTTATCCAAGATGTACCCATAGTCATCACTATTGTAACTATGGGTTACTCTAATTAATACTCTAAATAGTCTAAATACAATTTTATTTAATTAATAGTATCGTGCATGTTAACGATGACTAAGGAAATAAAAATTATAGTAAAGTAATATATTTAATATAATGGACATTGTAAACATAATATCTCTTCTCCCAATTTCTGTTCTTACTTTACAAAAATAAACAAAACATAAGAAAGAAAGAAAGAGATTTTTTAGTCTTCTTTTAAACACACACAATCACAGTAGATGCTGCAACAAGATGTCAGTATGAGTAACTCCAGGACATTACAGGGATGAGTGGATGCCGCCATCTTGTCTATTTCAAGTTCTCTCATTGATCGATACAAGTGGGTGTCCGTCCCCCAGTGCCGCATGTCAGGATGACAGACACCTGCCTCAATCAATGAGAGAAGACTTGAAATACAGTACACATAGATGACAGCGTACACATTGTTGGATTACTTAATGGAGCAAAAAGTATACATTTATTTTAATAATGGAGCTTTTTCTAAATTCAAATGGACCCACTACAACTGAATGCATGGAGAGTGGAGACAAGCACAAGACAGGTGAAACAGATTAGGGTGTGACATAAGTAATGTACTTTATCTACTGGATATTGTAAGAAAAAATAGTGAGTTAATTTTATCTCAGTACATGTCATCTGTTGTAACTCTTACAGATATTATCCTCCGGCTGATCACTAACACCTAGAGAAACGTTATCCTTCACATGAAAATGTCCATATCGCTCGTCATCTAGTGCGTCCAAGTAGCACTATTTTTCTTATTTATCGTACATGTACATGTCATTCACTGAGTGTCACCAATAAGCAGGTTGTGTATGTCTGCTTCACAGTACAGTACTGTTTAGATGGATAAAATGGCTATTTGTTGTTTGGCACGGAGGACTCGTACTGTTTTGCCCAACTCAGGCCCAATGTTTTGGCCGTGTACAGTGAGCATGCACTCACTTAATCATTCATCTGTCAGCGTTTTGTATTTTTAATAAGTACCTAGTTTGACAGAGCTTAGCTTTAGAATGCTATTACAAGTGTACAGTATGTGTACATATATGCCCGAGTTCCCACTATACTCCTTCAGTCTGAAAAAGTTCTAATCTTATCTTTAAGGGCTTCATGAAGGCTCGGCGTATGTGTTTAAATGTGGTTTTATCTTATTTTTATACCAAACATTGGACATTTTAATTCTAAATCCTAAAACATACTCATAAACAACACAATTAAAAAAACAACTTTTAGACAATTTAAAATCTGGTTTATGCTAATGTTAACCTGCGTTATAACATGCAAGAGGGTTTGGTTTGACTGTCTGGGAGACATGGACATGCTTGCATGAAGAACAAGTGGCTACCTTATTTGCAGTCCTGACCATTTCTGATCAACCAAACAGTGCAACTCTTGTTACAGTGAAGGTACTCACAATACAGTGAAAGTTGGCAATGAAATCTGACACCTCCATATTCTCACACAGGACACCAACCCATCACTGACCTGGTCGGCATCAGGACAAGGGAATGGAGGAGGAGGTGAAGAAAAAAAGGGATGAACAGCACCACTCCTTACTGGATCGGCCTGCTGTATGATGACTTTGCGTGGGAGATCTGCGATCTGTTCATGAAAAGTGGGATGACTGTGGGTAATGGAGGTTCTTACAACACACTCTGCTCTGAAGGCAAGTTGTCAAATAAGAGCATAGCTAATGTTTTAAAATGTTCAAACTGCTTCTTATTTGTTTGAAATGTTGTTACTGTAGAGACCGACAGCCTGAACAGCCTCTGTCCAACCATTGTGGTGCCATGGCAATGGAGGAGGGATACAAGTGGAGTGATCAGGACTGTCTTTCCAAGCGCTTTTTTATTTGTGAAGAAGAGTTGTAATACATTTCCCCCTTGTTAAAAACATGTAATCTAGCTCCCAGTATGCAAATCCTATGATTTCCACTGGATGTAAGTAGTCTTTGTTCAAGGTTTCAGGCTTGTTTCTTCCCAAACGAGGAAGAATGATGAGTATAGTACTGGGATACAGACATGGAAATCAGTCTGTGCGGGCGCGACGAAGAGGACGTGCACCTGCTAATATCGTTTTTCTCTTGAACATACTTCTTTACGTATGAAATATTATAGTTTAATTACATTTGAGGGTATCTGAGGATTATATAGAAACGTGTTTTGACTTGTTTTAACAAAGTTTAGCTTTCTCTGCATGTAGAACGAGTGGATTACTCAAATCGATGGCGCCAACTAAACAGACTTTTTGTGATATAAAGAAGGATTTTATCTAACAAAACGTCACTACATGTTGTAGCTGGGACCCTTTGTGTGACAAATCAGAGGAGGATTTTCAAAGAGTAAGTGAATATTTAATCACTATTTTTATGATTTATGAAACCTGTGCTGGTGTAAAAATATTTTGATGTGGGGCGCCATACTCAAACAATTGTATGGCATGCTTTCGTTGTAAAGCCTATTGTAAATTGGACAGTGCAGTTAGATTAACAAGAATTTAAGCTTTCAACCGATATAAGACACTTGTATGTAGCTAAATGTTTAATATACATTATTTTTATGATTATTCATTTGAATTGCTCGCCCTCCAGTTCCACCGGAAGTTGTCCCGCTAGTGGAACCCCTATCTCAGAGTTAAGATACCAGCTGCCAAATTCACACGGTGATGGAATGGTTAAGAAGCTAAAGAAAATATGACGAGCCTGTTCTAAACTCACTTTCAAGTGCTAGGACGACAAAATGCCGTTGTTTATTTACTACATGATTGTGTCAACTACAACATGGCTCAAGTGTTACAACGTTCATGATTGCAGATTATATGCAACATTAAATGTACAGTGCTCTGCCCACCCATGGGTACGTCCCAAA
The DNA here is from genome assembly GCF_029448725.1 of Salvelinus fontinalis. Lineage (NCBI taxonomy): Eukaryota > Metazoa > Chordata > Actinopteri > Salmoniformes > Salmonidae > Salvelinus > Salvelinus fontinalis. The sequence continues at coordinate 24,932,184 of NC_074703.1, read as the reverse complement.
TGGATCCACATTCCCAATGGGCCCTGGTCATCAGTAGTGCATTATATAGTGGATAGGGTGCCATTTAGTACCAATCCCATACTACATTTCCTCAAAGTCGGTCTCTGTGGGTGCTACAGACAGTGAACAGATAGACAGCTGACTATGAAAGTAAACAAAGCTCCTATTTGAAAGTCAAGTTTGTCTCTTGGTTTGTATGAATAGGGACGTACCTCGCCCATTCTCCTGGCCGGTCCTGGCAATACGACCTCAGAAACCTACCCACTTCCTGGTTCACTCTCTCCACCTGCCCATTACTTTCAGGGTGATACCCAGAGGTAAGGCTGACCGAGACCCCCAGACGCTCCATAAACGCCCTCCACACCCGTGGACTGGGGACCTCGATCAGATACGATGTCCTCCGGCACCCCGTAGTGCCGGAAGACGTGGGTAAATAGAGCCTCCGCAGTCTGTAGGGCCGTAGGGAGACCAGGCAATGGGAGGAGACGACAGGACTTAGAGAACCGATCCACAACGACCAGAACGGTAGTGTTCCCCTGAGACGGGGGAAGATCAGTCAGAAAATATACCGATAGATGAGACCATGGCCGTTGTGGAACCGGGAGGGGTTGTAACTTCCCTCTCGGCAGGTGCCTAGGAGCCTTACTCTGTGCGCATACCGAACAGGAGGAGACATAGAGCCTCACGTCCTTAGCCAAGGTGGGCCACCAGTATTTCCCCCTAAGACCCCGCACTGTCCTCTCAATCCCCGGATGACCCGAAGAAGGTAGTGTGTGAGCCCACCGAATCAAACGATCACGGACACCAAGCGGTACGTACCTAAGGCCAGTCGGACACTGGGAAGGCTCAGGTTCTACCCTCAACGCCCGCTCGATGTCTGCGTCCACCTCCCATACCACCGGGGCCACCAGACAAGAGGCTGGAAGGATGGGAGTCGGATCGATGGGCCGGTCATCCGTGTCATATAGACGGGACAGCGCGTCGGCCCTAGTGTTGAGGGAACCTGGTCTAAAAGAGATCGTAAATCTAAAGCTTGTAAAGAACATGGTCCACCTAGCCTGACGCGGATTCAGTCTCTTCGCCGCTCGGATATACTCCAGATTGCGGTGGTCAGTCCAGATGAGGAAAGGGTATTTAGCCCCCTCAAGCCAGTGTCTCCACACCTTCAGGGCTTTTACCATAGCTAGTAACTCCCGGTCCCCCACATCATAGTTCCGCTCCGCCGGACCCAGCTTCTTAGAAAAGAAAGCACAGGGACGGAGCTTCGGTGGCGTGCCCGAGCGCTGTGATAGCACGGCTCCAACACCAGCCTCGGACGCATCCACCTCCACTATGAACGCTAACGAAGGGTCCGGATGCGCCAACACGGGAGCCTCAGTAAACCGTGCCTTCAACTGGTTGAAGGCTCCATCTGCCTCGGCCGACCACCGTAGACGCACCGGCCACCCCTTCAGCAGTGAGGTAATGGGCGCCGCCACTTGACCAAAACCCCGGATAAACCTCCGGTAGTAATTGGCAAACCCTAAAAACCGCTGCACTTCCTTTACCGTGGTCGGAGTCGGCCAATTACGCACGGCGGTAACGCGGTCACCCTCCATCACCACCCCCGAGGTGGAAATGCGATAACCCAGGCAGGAAACGGCTTGTTTGGAGAACACACATTCCTCAGCCTTGACGTATAGGTCATGCTCCAGCAGTCGCCCAAGGACCCTGCGCACCAGGGAGACATGCGCGGCGCGTGTGGCAGAATAGATCAGATGTCATCAATATATACTACCACACCCTGCCCCTGCAAGTCCCTGAAAATCTCATCTACAAAGGATTGGAAGACGGCTGGAGCATTCTTCAACCCATACGGCATGACGAGGTACTCATAGTGGCCTGATGTGGTACTAAACGCTGTTTTCCACTCGTCTCCTCCCCGAATACGCACCAGATTATACGCGCTCCTGAGGCCCAGTTTTGTGAAAAAAACGCGCTCCGTGGAATGATTCCATCGCCGTAGCGATGAGAGGTAGCGGATAACTAAATCCCACTGTGATTGAATTGAGACCTCGATAATCAATGCACGGACGCAGTCCTCCCTCCTTTTTTCTCACAAAAAAAAAACTCGAGGAGACGGGTGACATGGAGGGCCGAATGAACCCTTGTCTCAGAGCTTCCGTGACATATGTCTCCATAGCCAACGTCTCCTCCTGTGACAATGGGTACACGTGACTCCTGGGAAGTGCAGCGTTCTCCTGGAGGTTTATCACGCAATCCCACCGTCGATGAGGTGGTAATTTGGTCGCTTTTTTCTTACTAAAAGCGATAGCCAAATCGGCATATTCTGGGGGAATGCGCACAGTGGAAACCTGGTCTGGACTCTCCACCGACGTGGCACCGATGGAAACTCCCACACACCTACCTGAACACTCTTCTGACCACCCCTGAAGAGCTCCCTGTCTCCAGGAAATGAGGGGATTGTGAATGGCTAGCCAGGGAACCCCCAACACCACTGGAAACCCAGGTGAATCAATAAGGTAGAAACTGATCTGCTCCCTATGATCCCCCTGCGTTACCATGTCCAGCGGAATCGTGGCCTCCCTGACCAGCCCTGACCCTAACGGTTGGCTATCTAAGGAGTGCACGGGGAAAGGTGGGTCTATCTGCACCAGCGGAATACCCAACTTACGGGCTAGACCGCGATCCATAAAACTCCCAGCTGCGCCTGAGTCTACGAGCGCCTTATGCTGGAGAGAGGGGAAAAACGCAGGGAAAAAAATAACCAAAAACATGTGACCAACAGGGAGATCTGGGTGAGTCTTGTGCCTACTCACCTGGGGTGGCCGAGAAGTATTCCGCCTGCCATCTCGACTCCCAGATGGACTCCTCCAGCACCGGTCCGAAGTGTGTCCTCTCCGGCCACAGTAGGTGCAAGAGGAGCCACCTCCTCCGGTCCCCCTAGATGCAGCTCCTCCCAACTCCATCGGAGTTGGAGCGGGAGGGCTGGGAGGTGGAATTGACAGGACACCCTCTGAACTCCCGCAGGCAGCTAGCAGGTTATCTAGTCGGATCGACATGTCTATCAGTTCATCGAGGGAGAGTGTGGTGTCCCGACAAGCTAGCTCCCGGCGGACATCCTCCCGGAGGCTGCAACAGTAATGGTCTATCAAGGCCCTGTCATTCCACCCCGCACCAGCAGCCAAGGTCCGGAACTCTAACGCGAAATCCTGAGCTCTTCTCGTCTCCTGTCTGAGGTGGAACAGTCGCTCACCCGCTGATCGGCCCTCCGGTGGGTGGTCGAACACCGCTCGAAAACGGCGGGTGAACTCCGGGTAGTGGTCCCGAGCCGAGTCTGGGCTGTTCCAGACTGCGTTGGCCCAGTCCAGGGCCCTACCCGACAAACAGGAGACGAGGAGGCTTACACTCTCCTCACCCGAGGGAGTCGGACGCACGGTAGCCAGGTAGAGCTCAAGCTGGAGCAGAAATCCCTGGCATCCAGCCGCTGCTGGGAGACGCAATGTGCTGGTCCCAGCCGATGACATTGGAGGAGTGGGTTGCGTCGTCTGCAGGGGAGCTGGGGAGGGCGTCGGGAGACCACTCCTCTCCCATCGCTCCATCCTCTCCATCATCTGGTCCATCGCTGACCCGATTCGATGGAGGACAGCTGTATGATGATGGACGCGCTCCTCCATTGTTGGGAGAGGGGTGGTCGCTGCTTCTGCTGACTCCATTGGTGGTGCGGGCTTCTGTCAGAGCTTCTAGGAGTACTGGGTGGAGGAGTCAAGCGCAGAGAGCAGGTTAGTTCAGGACGTGGATTTTTATTCCTGTCGACAGTAACAACGGTCATGCCCAAACACAACGGGCGCATGAAAATCCCAGTCCAAACACACAGGACTAAACTGTCCGGAAAATAGCTTCCACCTAAACACCAACACCAAACACCAAATAACAGAAAACAAGCCCGCACAAAAGCCGGCGGGCCTACTGCCCTTAAATAGCCTACCCACAAAACTAAACTCAAAACAGGTGCACTCAATCAGCCCAAACTAACAGAAACAAAAAGAAGGGAGTCGATGGCAGCTAGTAGGCCGGTGACGACGACCGCCGAGCGCCGCCCGAACAGGAAGAGGCGCCATCTTCGGCGGGATTTGTGACAAATGTATGTTTTAGTCATTTTGAAGCTGCAAACGTGGTCTGCTCTAATGTTGAGGTGATTCCATGACCCTCATGTATTTGATACTAGCTATAGGCTATATTAAGATTCATGTCTAAGAGCCCGCCAAACCATGTGCTTATGATCATATATTTAGACAAATTAAACTAAATACTGTAGTTTTGACTCTTCATTAAAAGAATTGCAGCCATCAAATATATATATATACATTTTTAAATAACTTGCATAGTAATATTTCTTTTTCTGAGTTGTATTCCAAAATACTTTCAAATATTATTTGTTTTTCTGAGACCTCTATTTTAATATCAAAGAAAATAATGACATTTTATTTGAAACTCTATATAAACTATATTCGACTACCTTGAGTATTTGAAAAATGTGTATTTTTAAGTAAGTTAGAAAATACAACTATTTTTTGCCTAGGTCTGAAACACACAGAGAACTGGACTCTGACAAACAATATTCACATTAAGATATTTTCTCTGAGATTATAGTGATTGATGTTAGGCAGAGTACCTAATATTGTTTTCCAATATTTCCAAAATGACCAAAATGTGTTAAAATGGGACATGATCAGCGGTTGACTGAATGGGTCAAAAGCCCGATTGTACCTATTTTAATCAATTTTGCATATGCAATGTTGTTCAGCAATGTGGTGTCCATTAGGTACCAGGTAAACAAGCTCACATAAATATCCTTTATGATTATAATTTTGAAGTGTTTGTCTTTTGCAAAGTGTTTTTCTCAGTTCATGTTTCTATTGCATCTCTCTGTCTAAATGCTAAATTAGACCCCAAAAAAAGCAGATAGAGCTTTATAGTCTCCTCTGCTGCATAACACACAATCATCAATGTATGAAGTCAATACAGTAACTGAAGGCTATTACTGGAATCTATTTGCATGTGATGCAGACATTCAAATGTGTGCTCCATGAAGACTGCAGGTGTTTCTATGATGGTGAAAACAAAATAGTTCATGACCTCTGCATGGTGAATAGACAACATTATACTGTGCCAAATACTGCACTATACTAAGCATTTACTGTATACTGTACAAATAATAACAAATAACCACTCTGATAATTATGTTTTTGAGTCCAAATAAATCAACTCTTTGTTCTGTGCAACAAAGTTAGTGCAAAGTTAGGATACCAGAAATGTATACCATAGAAAAGATGTATGTGAAAACTTTGGAGGTAACTTGTTTGATTATTTGGCTAACCAGAGAGGACAGAAAGCCCATACAGCCCTGTCACACTGTTGATGTCCCTCTCTGGTTGTGTCTCAGTCTCTGTTGTCCAACCCATCTAGAGAGCAGACAGACCAGGCCTGACTCACACTACACTATAAGGAAGTAAGTCCTCAGGATATCCTGAGACATGTTTCCTCCAACCCAGAGAGAGATTTCCCCTGATATGGATACAAACACAGCTCAATACTTCTCACCACACCAACAGAAAAGTTATTTCACACCAACATGTCCAGAGTATCAAATATCCTTACAAAGTGACATTAATGGGATCTTTTTAAATATAAACCTCACATTCACTGTATTAGGTCTATTACTCTTTTAGAGATGGGTTGGGGTGAGGGGTGCTGGTGAAGTGGGGTTCAAGTGTTTAAGTCTTAAGACACATTTGTGAATCTCATTGACAGTACTTTATAAAGGCTATGTGCTGTTTGCGTGCCACCCAGGACCTTTTATTGTAGTGTAATAACTTAATTATGTGTTTTATTACACTAGTCGGCCTTGTGTTTTTAATATGTTTTTAGTTAGGCAGAGCATAGCTTAGGATGCACTGTTTCTACACAGATCACACCTCATCATATTCGATTCATACCAGACCCATTTATTCTCTACAAAAGCTACAGCAGGTGACTTTTGATACATTTAAAAGTTTATCAAATTTGACCATGTTTTGTGTGGTAACTAATCACATGCATTTTAATAAAAAGTTACAGTAAGCTAAGGACCACTTTTAATGTGGTTTCATCAAATTGTCATATTAAACATAAAACATTTTTTAACAGCATTCTTGTTGAAACGAATAAGGAAACTATTTTAATAATAATAAAAATTAAATGTTAGTCTATGAATTTCTAAATGTGCATTTTAAATTAATTATAGTTTGTGATATCAGAAAATAATATCAGACGTTGTTTACAGTACTGACTTTTTTTTAATGATCAATCAAACAGCTCAACTCTTGTAATGATGCAGGCGATGTAGTACTAGTACCTGATTACACGAATAACTCAAAGCCAAAGTGTGATAACTGTCAAATCCTAAATATGACACCTCCTTATTCTCACGCAGAACACCATCCCATCCCCTCTCCTCTGTCTCTCCCGACCCTGCTGTCCCCATGGAGATGACCTCTCTCCTATTCCTACTCTGTGCAGGTACAGAATTCACCTGACCTAACCACAATACAGTATACTGTATGCACATGACAAACCATACTAACTTCTCTTCCTTCATTTTGTTTTTTGTATGTATGTTTACATTTCACTTAATGAAATAGTCTCTGTCCTCAGGTGTCTGCTGCACAGCTGCACTCAGCCGCCTCAGACAGTTCCATCTCTATGAAAAACAACAACAACCATTAAATTGGACAAAAGCACAAGACTTCTGCCGGAACACCTACACTGATCTTGTCACTTTGTACAATCGGGAGGAATCCAAGCAGCTGGTACAATTAATGGCATCTGAAAGCAGCTATACAGCCTGGATAGGTCTCCATCGCAAAGAGCACAGTCTGAAGTGGTCCAATGGAGACATTGTTAATGACACTGCATGGTTACCACTTCCAAGCCCGTGCACAGAGCCAATGTGTGCAGCCATACTCAAAGATGATACAACATGGGAGAATTGTACAGAGCAGAAATACTTCATGTGTTACAGAAAAGGTAAAACATTCCGTACTATAAAACACATCAGATGTCGTGTTTCCTTGCACCTCACCAACATCCAGGTCATATTATTATAATTCTTCAACAATATCGAGATATAATTATTTTATATCAAACTATGTTAAGGAGAGTAGAATGTTAGTCCATTCTATGTGTGCAGGGTCTGGTGATTCCTTCCTGATTGAACAGAAGATGACCTGGTATGATGCTCAGAGTTGCTGCAGAGAGAGAAACACTGACCTGGTCAGCATCAGGAACGAGGGACAGAAGGAGGAAGTGAAGAACGACGGGATGAACAGCACCACACCTTACTGGATCGGCCTGCTGTATGATGACTGGGAGTGGTCTGATGGAGGGAGATCTGCCTACAGAGACTGGTCGGAGGGTAACAACTATCATCGTACAGGAGAAAATGTCACTATTCTTTTCCAGTGTCCAAGAGGTATATCCACAGTGCCAAATGAAAATACTCCAGAATATACACTCTGCTCTGAAGGTAAGTTGTCCAAGAGGAACATAGTCAAACTGCTTCTTATTTGTATGAAAGGTTGTTACTCTATATTGATAATCACCTGGTCAAGAGGACTGAACTCGGCATTCCCTTTCTATTCCCTTCACTTTATTTTATTTATTTTTTTATTTAACCTTTATTTAACCAGGTAGGCAAATTGAGAACACGTTCTCATTTACAATTGCGACCTGGCCAAGATAAAGCAAAGCAGTTCGACACATACAACAACACATAGTTACACATGGAGTAAAAACAAACATATAGTCAATAATACAGTGAAAAAAAATAAAAAAAAAATAAAAAAAATAAAAAATAAGTCTATATACAATGTGAGCAAGCGAAGTGAGATAAGGGAGGTGAAGGCAAACAGATATATGTATAAATAAAAATATAAAAAGGCCATGGAGGCGAAGTGAGTACAACACAGCAAGTAAAATAAAAACAAACAAAAAACACTGGAATGGTTGGTTTGCATTGGAAGAAAGTGCAAAGTAGAGACAGAAATAATGGGGTGCAAAGGAGCAAAATAAATGAATAAATAAATACAGTAGGTAAAGAGGTAGTTGTTTGGGCTAAATTGTAGATGGGTTATGTACAGGTGCAGTAATCTATGAGCTGCTCTGACAGCTGGTGCTTAAAGCTAGTGAGGGAGATAGGTGTTTCCAGTTTCAGAGATTTTTGTAGTTCGTTCCAGTCATTGGCAGCAGAGAACTGGAAGGAGAGGCGTCCAAAGGAAGAATTGGTTTTGGGGGTGACTAGAGAGATATACCTGCTGGAGCGCGTGCTACAGGTAGGTGCTGCTATGGTGACCAGCGAGCTGAGATAAGGGGGGACTTTACCTAGCAGGGTCTTGTAGATGACCTGGAACCAGTGGGTTTGGCGACGAGTATGAAGCGAGGGCCAGCCAACGAGAGTGTACAGGTCGCAGTGGTGGGTAGTATATGGGGCTTTGGTGACAAAACGGATGGCACTGTGATAGACTGCATCCAATTTATTGAGTAGGGTTTTGGAGGCTATTTTGTAAATGACATCACCGAAGTCGAGGATTGGTAGGATGGTCAGTTTTACAAGGGTATGTTTGGCAGCATGAGTAAAGGATGCTTTGTTGCGGAATAGGAAGCCAATTCTAGATTTGACTTTGGATTGGAGATGTTTGATGTGGGTCTGGAAGGAGAGTTTACAGTCTAACCAGACACCTAGGTATTTGTAGTTGTCCACATATTCTAAGTCAGAGCCGTCCAAAGTAGTGATGTTGGACAGGCGGGCAGGAGCAGGCAGCGATCGGTTGAAGAGCATGCATTTGGTTTTACTTGTATTTAAGAGCAGTTGGAGGCCACGGAAGGAGAGTTGTATGGCATTGAAGCTCGCCTGGAGGGTTGTTAACACAGTGTCAAAAGAAGGGCCAGAAGTATACAGAATAGTGTCGTCTGCGTAGAGGTGGATCAGAGAATCACCAGCAGCAAGAGCGACATCATTGATGTAAACAGAGAAGAGAGTCGGTCCAAGAATTGAACCCTGTGGCACCCCCATAGAGACTGCCAGAGGCCCGGACAACAGACCCTCCGATTTGACACACTGAACTCTATCAGAGAAGTAGTTGGTGAACCAGGCGAGGCAATCATTAGAGAAACCAAGGCTGTCGAGTCTGCCAATGAGGATGTGGTGATTGACAGAGTCAAAAGCCTTGGCCAGGTCAATGAATACGGCTGCACAGTATTGTTTCCTATCGATGGCGGTTACGATATCGTTTATGACCTTGAGCGTGGCTGAGGTGCACCCATGACCAGCTCTGAAACCAGATTGCATAGCGGAGAAGGTGTGGTGTGATTCGAAATGGTCGGTAATCTGTTTGTTGACTTGGCTTTCGAAGACCTTAGAAAGGCAGGGTAGGATAGATATAGGTCTGTAGCAGTTAGGGTCAAGGGTGTCCCCCCCTTTGAAGAGGGGGATAACCGCAGCTGCTTTCCAATCTTTGGGGATCTCAGACGACACGAAAGAGAGGTTGAAGAGGCTAGTAATAGGGGTGGCAACAATTTCAGCAGATAGTTTTAGAAAGAAAGGGTCCAGATTATCTAGCCCGGCTGATTTGTAAGGGTCCAGATTTTGCAGCTCATTAAGAACATCAGCTGACTGTATTTGGGAGAAAGAGAAATGGGGAAGGCTTGGGCGAGTAGCAGAGGGGAGGGCAGTGCTGTTGTCCGGGGTAGGGGTAACCAGGTGGAAAGCATGGCCAGCCGTAGAAAAATGCTTATTGAAATTCTCAATTATAGTGGATTTGTCGGTGGTGACAGTGTTTCCTATCTTCAGAGCGGTTGGAAGCTGGGAGGAGGTGTTCTTATTCTCCATGGACTTTACGGTATCCCAGAACTTTTTTGAATTTGTGTTGCAGGAAGCAAATTTCTGCTTGAAAAAGCTAGCCTTGGCTATTCTAACTGCCTGTGTATATTGGTTTCTGGCTTCCCTGAAAAGTTGCATATCACGGGGGCTGTTCGATGCTAATGCAGAACGCCATAGGATGTTTTTCTGTTGGTTAAGGGCAGTCAGGTCAGGAGAGAACCAAGGGCTATATCTGTTCCTGGTTCTAAATTTCTTGAATGGGGCATGCTTATTCAAGATGGTGAGGAAGGCATTTTAAAAAAATGACCAGGCAACCTCTACTGACGGGATGAGATCAATATCCTTCCAGGATACCCCGGCCAGGTCGATTAGGATGGCCTGCTCGCTGAAGTGTTTCAGGGAGCGTTTGACAGTGATGAGTGGAGTTCGTTTGACCGCTGACACATTACGGATGCAGGCAATGAGGCAGTGATCGCTGAGATCTTGGTTGAAAACAGCAGAGGTGTATTTGGAGGGCAAGTTTGTTAGGATGATATCTATGAGGGTACCCGTGTTTACGGAATTGGGGTGGTACCTGGTAGGTTCATTGATAATTTGTGTGAGATTGAGGGCATCAAGCTTAGATTGTAGGGTGGCTGGGGTGTTGAGCATGTTCAAATTTAGGTCGCCTAGCAGCACGAGCTCTGAAGATAGATGGGGGGCAATCAGTTCACATATAGTGTCCAGAGCACAGCTGGGGGCAGAGGGTGGTCTATAGCAGGCGGCAACGGTGAGAGACTTGTTTTTAGAGAGGTGGATTTTTAAAAGTAGAAGTTCAAATTATTTGGGAACAGACCTGGATAGTATAACAGAACTCTGCAGGCAGTCTTTGCAGTAGATTGCAACACCGCCCCCTTTGGCCGTTCTATCTTGTCTGAAAATATTGTAATTGGGGATAAAAATGTCTGAATTTTTGGTGGTCTTTCTAAGCCAGGATTCAGACACGGCTAAAACATCCGGGTTGGTAGAGTGTGCTAAAGCAGTGAACAAAACAAACTTAGGGAGGAGGCTTCTAATGTTAACATGCATGAAGCCAAGGCTATTACGGTTACAGAAGTCATCAAAAGAGAGCGCCTGGGGAATAGGAGTGGAGCCAGGTACTGCAGGGCCTGGATTCACCTCTACATCACCAGAGGAACAGAGGAGAAGTAGGATAAGGGTACGGCTAAAAGCTATGAGAATTGGTCGCCTAGAGCTACTAGAGCAGAGAGTAAAAGGAAGTTTCTGGGGGCGATAAAATAGTTTAAAGGAATAATGTACAGACAAAGGTATGGTAGGATGTGAATACAGTGGAGGTAAACCTAGGTATTGAGTGATGATGAGAGAGATCTTGTCTCTAGAAACATCATTGAAACCAGGTGATGTCATCGCATATGTGGGTGGTGGAACTGAGAGGTTGGATATGGTATAGAGAGCAGGGCTAGAATCTCTACAGTGAAATAAGCCAATAAACACTAACCAGAACAGCAATGGACAGGGCATATTTACATTAAGGAGAGGCATGCTTAATCGAGTGATCAATAAGGGTCCAGTGAGTAGAGGTTGGTTGGGGTCGTGGCGATCCAGACAGCTGGCCGGGTATATGACTATCGGTAGCAGCATAGGATGGATGTCTGTTTGTAGATACCTTGTGCGTTTCCGTCGGTAGGTTCCGTGTAGTGGGGTTTTGTTCAGATAGCAGCCGATAAGACAGCTAACGATTAGCGGGCCTCAGATGAGCGTTCAGGTAACGTCGGGACGGAGGTGCCGGTTGGATAAATCCCTCGGGCAGATAACGTCGGCAGTCAGTCGTGAAGGCCCGGTGGGGTTCCGTATCTGCAGCAGCAACAAAAGAAACGGGTCCGGATGGTGATGGAACTCCTCAGCTGGCTAGCTCCAGCATGATTTGAGTTTGCTCCGGGGTCGACGTAAGCCAATAGTCACACGGATGCAGCTAGCTAGCTGCGAAATCAAGGTGCAAGTGTCCAGAGCCTGCGGTTGGAATCCGGCGAAACTGAGAGAAAAAAAAGTCCCGGAATGCTCCGGTCCGAGTCGCGTTGCACAAAAGTGCCGGTAGATTATCGAGCTAAAGGAATAGCTGATGACCGCAAAACGTGGGCAGCTGAAACACCAACGCTAGCCAGGAAACCGGCTAATTTCGGGGCAGCTACAGATTAGCTTCTGGCTAGCTATCGGAGTAGCTTCTGGTTAGCTTTCAGGCTAGCTTCTGAAATAGCCCCTGGCTATCTTCCACGCTGGATTTTCAGATTGAGGTAAATAATACTTATTGTAATTGGTGTAGCGGGTTGCAGGAAAGCTTTTGCAGGAAAGCTTTTGTAGTTGAGTTCTTGGATAATAAAATAAATAAAAGATATGTGAAGAAATATATATATAAATATATATATATACAGGACACGACACGACAATACGGAAAAAGACGTCTGAACTGCTAAGCCACCTTGGAAGCTTAGCAAGTCAAGTCAAACACAATGCAGGGCTATCATGCGATCATGCTGGTTCCACCAGGCTATAATGATATATAACTCTTACTGAAATTATTATGTGCCTGCTTATCTTGCCCCTAAAATATGAGTTAAAATAGGTGCTAAAACAAGCTAATATGAAAAAGTTAAATATCTTGAATACCACATTTATGTCTTTCAGGATCAGTTATCATCCACGTCATCAGTGAAAGAAAGTCTTGGGAACAGGCTCTGGACTACTGCAAGAAGAACTACCATGGACTGCTGCGAATTGAGACAGAAGAAGACCTGGGGGCGATCAAGCAGAAGTTTAATGGGACTGTATTTACTGGTCCTGTGTGGGTGGGTCTGAGACAGAGCCGTCTCTTTGGGTTCTGGGTCTGGACCAATGGGCTGCCAGTGGGGTGGAGTAACTGGGAGGGAGACAGACAGCCTGAACAGCCTCTGTCCAACCATTGTGGTGCCATGTCAATGGAGGAGGGATACAAGTGGAGTGATCAGGATTGTCTGTCCAAGCTCTTATTTATTTGTGAAGAAGAGTTGTAATACCTTGTTAATTTAATTAACTGTCTTTACCATTTCTCACATTTTGATTGAAATGTGTTTTTTAGGTAATTGCTGATTGAAATCATCTTGACAAAGATTTTTTATGTTTAAGCTTTCAGCATGCAATGCAATGTACAATATACCTTGTCATTGATATAACGTGTTATCAAAAATCTTTGAGTAAAATTGTGTGATATTTCAGATATTTAAAAAATGTAAATAAAAAATAAAGATCATTATGTCATGTTATTAAAATATTTTATTCACTTCTCATAATACGTTTGCCATTAAGCAAACTTGTTTATCCTACATTTACCCATAGTCATCACTATTTTAACTATGGGTTACTATATTAATACTAGATAGTCTAAATACAATTTTATTTAATTAATAGTATCATGCATGTTAACGATGACTAAGGAAATAAAAATTATAATAAAGTAATATATTTTATATAATGGACATTGTAAGCATAATATCTCTTCTCCCAATTTCTGTTCTTACTTTACAAAAATAAACAAAACATAAGAAAGAGATTTTTTTGTCTTCTTGTAAACACACACAATCACAGTAGATGCTGCAACAAGATGTCAGTATGAGTAACTCCAGGACATAACAGGGATGAGTGGATGCCGCCATCTTGTCTATTTCAAGTTCTCTGTCACTGATTGAGACAGGTGGGTGTCCGTCCCCAAGTGCCGCATGTCAAGATGACAGACACCTGCCTCAATCAATGAGAGAAGACTTGAAATACACATAGATGGCAGCGTACACATTGTTGGATTACTTCATGGAGCAAAAAATATACATTTATTTTAATAATGGAGCTTTTTCTAAATTCAAATGGACCCACTACAACTGAATGCATGGAGAGTGGAGACAAGCACAAGACAGGTGAAACAGATTAGGGTGTGACATAAGTAATGTACTTTATCTACTGGATATTGTAAAGGAAATAGTGAGTTTATTTTATCTCAGTACATGTCATCTGTTGTAACTCTTACAGATATTATCCTCCGGCTGATCACTAATACCTAGAGAAAAGTTATCATTCACATGAAAATGTCCAAATCGTTCGTCATCTAGTGCCTCCAAGTAGCACTATTTTTCTTATTTATCGTACATGTACATGTCATTCACTGAGTGTCACCAATAAGCAGGTTGTGTATGTCTGCTTCACAGTATACTACTGTTTAGATGGATAAAATGGCTATTTGTTGTTTGGCACGGAGGACTCGTACTGTTTTGCCCAACTCAGGCCCAATGTTTTGGCCGTGTACAGTGAGCATGCACACACTTAATCATTCATCTGTCAGCGTTTTGTATTTTTAATAAGTACCTAGTTCGACAGAGCTTAGCTTTAGAATGCTATTACAAGTGTACAGTATGTGTACATATATGCCTGAGTTCCCACTATACTCCTTCAGTCTGAAAAAGTTCTAATCTTATCTTTAAGGGCTTCATGAAGGCTCGGCGTATGTGTTTAAATGTGGTTTTATCTTATTTTCATACCAAACATTGGACATTTTAATTCTAAATCCTAAAACATACTCATAAGCAACACAATTAAAAAAAAAACTTTTAGACAATTTAGAAAATAAATGCAGAAAAGTTGTATTCATTTCTGAAAATCTGGTTTATGCTAATGTTAACCTGCGTTATGACATGCAAGAGGGTTTGGTTTGACTGTCTGGGAGACATGGACATGCTTGCATGAAGAACAAGTGGCTACCTTATTTGCAGTTCTGACCATTTCTGATCAACCAAACAGTGCAACTCTTGTTACAGTGAAGGTACTCACAATACAGTGAAAGTTGGCAATGAAATCTGACACCTCCATATTCTCACACAGGACACCAACCCATCACTGACCTGGTCGGCATCAGGACAAGGGAATGGAGGAGGACGTGAAGGACAAAGGGATGAACAGCACCACTCCTTACTGGATCGGCCTGCTGTATGATGACTTTGCGTGGGAGATCTGCGATCTGTTCATGAAAAGTGGGATGACTGTGGGTAATGGAGGTTCTTACAACACACTCTGCTCTGAAGGCAAGTTGTCAAATAAGAGCATAGCTAATGTTTTAAAATGTTCAAACTGCTTCTTATTTGTTTGAAATGTTGTTACTGTAGAGACCGACAGCCTGAACAGCCTCTGTCCAACCATTGTGGTGCCATGTCAATGGAGGAGGGATACAAGTGGAGTGATCAGGACTGTCTGTCCAAGCGCTTATTTATTTGTGAAGAAGAGTTGTAATACATTTCCCCCTTGTTAAAAAAATGTAATCTAGCTCCCAGTATGCAAATCCTATGATTTCCACTGGATGTAAGTAGTCTTTGTTCAAGGTTTCAGGCTTGTTTCTTCCTAAACGAGGAAGAATGATGAGTATAGTACTGGGATACAGACATGGAAATCAGTCTGTGCGGGCGCGACGAAGAGGACGTGCACCTGCTAATATCGTTTTCCTATTGAACATACTTCTTTACGTATGAAATATTATAGTTTAATTACATTTGAGGGTATCTGAGGATTATATAGAAACGTGTTTTGACTTGTTTTAACAAAGTTTAGCTTTCTCTGCATGTAGAACGAGTGGATTACTCAAATCGATGGCGCCAACTAAACAGACTTTTTGTGATATAAAGAAGGATTTTATCTAACAAAACGTCACTACATGTTTTAGCTGGGACCCTTTGTGTGACAAATCAGAGGAAGATTTTCAAAGAGTAAGTGAATATTTAATCACTATTTTTATGATTTATGAAACCTGTGCTGGTGGAAAAATATTTTGATGTGGGGCGCCATACTCAAACAATTGTATGGCATGCTTTCGCTGTAAAGCCTATTGTAAATCGGACAGTGCAGTTAGATTAACAAGAATTTAAGCTTTCAACCGATATAAGACACTTGTATGTAGCTAAATGTTTAATATACATTATTTTTATGATTATTCATTTGAATTGCTCGCCCTCCAGTTCCACCGGAAGTTGTCCCGCTAGTGGAACCCCTATCTTAGAGTTAACCATTCCATCACCGTGTGAATTTGGCAGCTGGTATCTTAAGAAGCTAAAGAAAATATGACGAGCCTGTTCTAAACTCACTTTCAAGTGCTAGGACGACAAAATGCCGTTGTCTATTTACTACATGGTTGTGTCAACTACAACATGGCTCAAGTGTTACAACGTTCATGATTGCAGATTATATGCAACATTAAATGTACAGTGCTCTGCCCACCCATGGGTACGTCCCAAATGGATCCACATTCCCAATGGGCCCTGGTCATCAGTAGTGCATTATATAGTGGATAGGGTGCCATTTAGTACCAATCCCATACTACATTTCCTCAAAGTCGGTCTCTGTGGGTGCTACAGACAGTGAACAGATAGACAGCTGACTATGAAAGTAAACAAAGCTCCTATTTGAAAGTCAAGTTTGTCTCTTGGTTTGTATGAATAGGGACGTACCTCGCCCATTCTCCTGGCCGGTCCTGGCAATACGACCTCAGAAACCTACCCACTTCCTGGTTCACTCTCTCCACCTGCCCATTACTTTCGGGGTGATACCCAGAGGTAAGGCTGACCGAGACCCCCAGACGCTCCATAAACGCCCTCCACACCCGTGGACTGGGGACCTCGATCAGATACGATGTCCTCCGGCACCCCGTAGTGCCGGAAGACGTGGGTAAATAGAGCCTCCGCAGTCTGTAGGGCCGTAGGGAGACCAGGCAATGGGAGGAGACGACAGGACTTAGAGAACCGATCCACAACGACCAGAACGGTAGTGTTCCCCTGAGATGGGGGAAGATCCGTCAGAAAATCTACCGATAGATGAGACCATGGTCGTTGTGGAACCGGGAGGGGTTGTAACTTCCCTCTCGGCAGGTGCCTAGGAGCCTTACTCTGTGCGCATACCGAACAGGAGGAGACATAGAGCCTCACGTCCTTAGCCAAGGTGGGCCACCAGTATTTCCCCCTAAGACCCCGCACTGTCCTCTCAATCCCCGGATGACCCGAAGAAGGTAGTGTGTGAGCCCACCGAATCAAACGATCACGGACACCAAGCGGTACGTACCCAAGGCCAGTCGGACACTGGGAAGGCTCAGGTTCTACCCTCAACGCCCGCTCGATGTCTGCGTCCACCTCCCATACCACCGGGGCCACCAGACAAGAGGCTGGAAGGATGGGAGTCGGATCGATGGGCCGGTCCTCCGTGTCATATAGACGGGACAGCGCGTCGGCCCTAGTGTTGAGGGAACCTGGTCTAAAAGAGATCGTAAATCTAAAGCGTGTAAAGAACATGGCCCACCTAGCCTGACGCGGATTCAGTCTCTTCGCCGCTCGGATATACTCCAGATTGCGGTGGTCAGTCCAGATGAGGAAAGGGTATTTAGCCCCCTCAAGCCAGTGTCTCCACACCTTCAGGGCTTTTACCATAGCTAGTAACTCCCGGTCCCCCACATCATAGTTCCGCTCCGCCGGACCCAGCTTCTTAGAAAAGAAAGCACAGGGACGGAGCTTCGGTGGCGTGCCCGAGCGCTGTGATAGCACGGCTCCAACACCAGCCTCGGACGCATCCACCTCCACTATGAACGCTAACGAAGGGTCCGGATGCGCCAACACGGGAGCCTCAGTAAACCGTGCCTTCAACTGGTTGAAGGCTCCATCTGCCTCGGCCGACCACCGTAGACGCACCGGCCACCCCTTCAGCAGTGAGGTAATGGGCGCCGCCACTTGACCAAAACCCCGGATAAACCTCCGGTTGTAATTGGCAAACCCTAAAAACCGCTGCACTTCCTTTACCGTGGTCGGAGTCGGCCAATTACGCACGGCGTTAACGCGGTCACACTCCATCACCACCCCCGAGGTGGAAATGCGATAACCCAGGAAGGAAACGGCTTGTTTGGAGAACACACATTCCTCAGCCTTGACGTATAGGTCATGCTCCAGCAGTCGCCCAAGGACCCTGCGCACCAGGGAGACATGCGCGGCGCGTGTGGCAGAATAGATCAGATGTCATCAATATATACTACCATACCCTGCCCCTGCAAGTCCCTGAGAATCTCATCTACAAAGGATTGGAAGACGGCTGGAGCATTCTTCAACCCATATGGCATGACGAGGTACTCATAGTGGCCTGATGTGGTACTAAACGCTGTTTTCCACTCGTCTCCTCCCCGAATACGCACCAGATCATACGCGCTCCTGAGGTCCAGTTTTGTGAAAAAAAACGCGCTCCGTGGAATGATTCCATCGCCGTAGCGATGAGAGGTAGCGGATAACTAAATCCCACTGTGATTGAATTGAGACCTCGATAATCAATGCACGGACGCAGTCCTCCCTCCTTTTTTCTCACAAAAAAAAAACTTGAGACGGGTGACATGGAGGGCCGAATGAACCCTTGTCTCAGAGCTTCCGTGACATATGTCTCCATAGCCAACGTCTCCTCCTGTGACAATGGGTACACGTGACTCCTGGGAAGTGCAGCGTTCTCCTGGAGGTTTATCACGCAATCCCACCGTCGATGAGGTGGTAATTTGTTCGCTTTTTTCTTACTAAAAGCGATAGCCAAATCGCCATATTCTGGGGGAATGCGCACAGTGGAAACCTGGTCTGGACTCTCCACCGACGTGGCACCGATGGAAACTCCCACACACCTACCTGAACACTCATCTGACCACCCCTGAAGAGCTCCCTGCCTCCAGGAAATGAGGGGATTGTGAATGGCTAGCCAGGGAACCCCCAACACCACTGGAAACCCAGGTGAATCAATAAGGTAGAAACTGATCTGCTCCCTATGATCCCCCTGCGTTACCATGTCCAGCGGAATCGTGGCCTCCCTGACCAGCCCTGATCCTAACGGTTGGCTATCTAAGGAGTGCACGGGGAAAGGTGGGTCTATCTGCACCAGCGGAATACCCAATTTACGGGTGAGTCCGCGATCCATAAAACTCCCAGCTGCGCCTGAGTCGACTAGCGCCTTATGCTGGAGAGAAGGGAAAAACGCAGGGAAAAAAATAACCAAAAACATGTGACCAACAGGGAGCTCTGTGTGAGTCTTGTGCCTACTCACCTGGGGGGGCCGAGAAGTAATTCCGCCTGCCATCTCGACTCCCAGATGGACTCCTCCAGCACCGGTCCGAAGTGTGTCCTCTCCGGCCACAGTAGGTGCAAGAGGAGCCACCTCCTCCGGTCCCCCTAGATGCAGCTCCTCCCAACTCCATCGGAGTTGGAGCGGGAGGGCTGGGAGGTGGAATTGACAGGACACCCTCTGAACTCCCGCGGGCAGCTAGCAGGTTATCTAGTCGGATCGACATGTCTATCAGTTCATCGAGGGAGAGTGTGGTGTCCCGACAAGCTAGCTCCCGGCGGACATCCTCCCGGAGGCTGCAACGGTAATGGTCTATCAAGGCCCTGTCATTCCACCCCGCACCAGCAGCCAAGGTCCGGAACTCTAACGCGAAATCCTGAGGTCTCCTCGTCTCCTGTCTGAGGTGGAACAGTCGCTCACCCGCTGATCGGCCCTCCGGTGGGTGGTCGAACACCGCTCGAAAACGGCGGGTGAACTCCGGGTAGTGGTCCCGAGCCGAGTCTGGGCTGTTCCAGACTGCGTTGGCCCAGTCCAGGGCCCTACCCGACAAACAGGAGACGAGGAGGCTTACACTCTCCTCACCCGAGGGAGTCAGACGCACGGTAGCCAGGTAGAGCTCAAGCTGGAGCAGAAATCCCTGGCATCCAGCCGCTGCTGGGAGACGCAATGTGCTGGTCCCAGCCGATGACATTGGAGGAGTGGGTTGCGTCGTCTGCAGGGGAGCTGGGGAGGGCGTCGGGAGACCACTCCTCTCCCATCGCTCCATCCTCTCCATCATCTGGTCCATCGCTGACCCGATTCGATGGAGGACAGCTGTATGATGATGGACGCGCTCCTCCATTGTTGGGAGAGGGGTGGTCGCTGCTTCTGCTGACTCCATTGGTGGTGCGGGCTTCTGTCAGAGCTTCTAGGAGTACTGGGTGGAGGAGTCAAGCGCAGAGAGCAGGTTAGTTCAGGACGTGGATTTTTATTCCTGTCGACAGTAACAACGGTCATGCCCAAACACAACGGGCGCATGAAAATCCCAGTCCAAACACACAGGACTAAACTGTCCGGAAAATAGCTTCCACCTAAACACCAACACCAAACACCAAATAACAGAAAACAAGCCCGCACAAAAGCCGGCGGGCCTACTGCCCTTAAATAGCCTACCCACAAAACTAAACTCAAAACAGGTGCACTCAATCAGCCCAAACTAACAGAAACAAAAAGAAGGGAATCGATGGCAGCTAGTAGGCCGGTGACGACGACCGCCGAACGCCGCCCGAACAGGAAGAGGCACCATCTTCGGCGGGATTTGTGACAAATGTATGTTTTAGTCATTTTGAAGCTGCAAATGTGGTCTGCTCTAATGTTGAGGTGATTCCATGACCCTCATGTATTTGATACTAGCTATAGGCTATATTAAGATTCATGTCTAAGAGCCCGCCAAACCATGTGCTTATGATCATATATTTAGACAAATTAAACTAAATACTGTAGTTTTGACTCTTCATTAAAAGAATTGCAGCCATCAAATATATATATATATATATATATTTTTAAATAACTTGCATAGTATTATTTCTTTTTCGGAGTTGTATTCCAAAATACTTTCAAATATTATTTGTTTTTCTGAGACCTCTATTTTAATATCAAAGAAAATAATGACATTTTATTTGAAACTCTATATAAACTATATTCGACTACCTTGAGTATTTGAAAAATGTGTATTTTCAAGTAAGATAGAAAATACAACTATTTTTTGCCTAGGTCTGAAACACACAGAGAACTGGACTCTGACAAACAATATTCACATTAAGATATTTTCTCGAAGATTATAGTGATTGATGTTAGGCAGAGTACCTAATATTGTTTTCCAATATTTCCAAAATTACATTTACATTTAAGTCATTTAGCAGACGCTCTTATCCAGAGCGACTTACAAATTGGAGCATTCACCTTATGATATCCAGTGGAACAACCACTTTACAATAGTGCATCTAACTCTTTTAAGGGGGGGGGGTTAGAAGGATTACTTTATCCTATCCTAGGTATTCCTTAAAGAGGTGGGGTTTCAGGTGTCTCCGGAAGGTGGTGATTGACTCCGCTGACCTGGCGTCGTGAGGGAGTTTGTTCCACCATTGGGGTGCCAGAGCAGCGAACAGTTTTGACTGGGCTGAGCGGGAACTGTACTTCCTCAGAGGTAGGGAGGCGAGCAGGCCAGAGGTGGATGAACGCAGTGCCCTTGTTTGGGTGTAGGGCCTGATCAGAGCCTGAAGGTACGGAGGTGCCGTTCCCCTCACAGCTCCGTAGGCAAGCACCATGGTCTTGTAGCGGATGCGAGCTTCAACTGGAAGCCAGTGGAGAGAGCGGAGGAGCGGGGTGACGTGAGAGAACTTGGGAAAGTTGAACACCAGACGGGCTGCGGCGTTCTGGATGAGTTGTAGGGGTTTAATGGCACAGGCAGGGAGCCCAGCCAACAGCGAGTTGCAGTAATCCAGACGGGAGATGACAAGTGCCTGGATTAGGACCTGCGCCGCTTCCTGCGTGAGGCAGGGTCGTACTCTGCGAATGTTGTAGAGCATGAACCTACAGGAACGGGTCACCGCCTTGATGTTAGTTGAGAACGACAGGGTGTTGTCCAGGATCACGCCAAGGTTCTTAGCACTCTGGGAGGAGGACACAATGGAGTTGTCAACCGTGATGGCGAGATCATGGAACGGGCAGTCCTTCCCCGGGAGGAAGAGCAGCTCCGTCTTGCCGAGGTTCAGCTTGAGGTGGCGATCCGTCATCCACACTGATATGTCTGCCAGACATGCAGAGATGCGATTCACCACCTGGTTATCAGAGGGGGGAAAGGAGAAGATTAATTGTGTGTCGTCTGCATAGCAATGATAGGAGAGACCATGTGAGGATATGACAGAGCCAAGTGACTTGGTGTATAGCGAGAATAGGAGAGGGCCTAGAACAGAGCCCTGGGGGACACCAGTGGTGAGAGCACGTGGTGCGGAGACAGATTCTCGCCACGCCACCTGGTAGGAGCGACCTGTCAGGTAGGACGCAATCCAAGCGTGGGCCGCGCCGCAGATGCCCAGCTCGGAGAGGGTGGAGAGGAGGATCTGATGGTTCACAGTATCAAAGGCAGCCGATAGGTCTAGAAGGATGAGAGCAGAGGAGAGAGAGTTAGCTTTAGCAGTGCGGAGCGCCTCCATGACACAGAGAAGAGCAGTCTCAGTTGAATGACTAGTCTTGAAACCTGACTGATTTGGATCAAGAAGGTCATTCTGAGAGAGATAGCAGGAGAGCTGGCCAAGGACGGCACGTTCAAGAGTTTTGGAGAGAAAAGAAAGAAGGGATACTGGTCTGTAGTTGTTGACATCGGAGGGATCGAGTGTAGGTTTTTTCAGAAGGGGTGCAACTCTCGCTCTCTTGAAGACGGAAGGGACGTAGCCAGCGGTCAAGGATGAGTTGATGAGCGAGGTGAGGTAAGGGAGAAGGTCTCCGGAAATGGTCTGGAGAAGAGAGGAGGGGATAGGGTCAAGCGGGCAGGTTGTTGGGCGGCCGGCCGTCACAAGACGCGAGATTTCATCTGGAGAGAGAGGGGAGAAAGAGGTCAAAGCACAGGGTAGGGCAGTGTGAGCAGAACCAGCGGTGTCGTTTGACTTAGCAAACGAGGATCGGATGTCGTCGACCTTCTTTTCAAAATGGTTGACGAAGTCATCCGCAGAGAGGGAGGAGGGGGGAGGAGGGGGAGGAGGATTCAGGAGGGAGGAGAAGGTGGCAAAGAGCTTCCTAGGGTTAGAGGCAGATGCAAAATGACCAAAATGTGTTAAAATGGGACATGATCAGCGGTTGACTGAATGGGTCAAAAGCCCGATTGTACCTATTTTAATCAATTTTGCATATGCAATGTTGTTCAGCAATGTGGTGTCCATTAGGTACCAGGTAAACAAGCTCACATAAATATCCTTTATGTTTATAATTTTGAAGTGTTTGTCTTTTGCAAAGTGTTTTTCTCAGTTCATGTTTCTATTGCATCTCTCTGTCTAAATGCTAAATTAGACCCCAAAAAAAGCAGATAGAGCTTTATAGTCTCCTCTGCTGCATAACACACAATCATCAATGTATGAAGTCACTACAGTAACTGAAGGCTATTACTGGAATCTATTTGCATGTGATGCAGACATTCAAATGTGTGCTCCATGAAGACTGCAGGTGTTTCTATGATGGTGAAAACAAAATAGTTCATGACCTCTGCATGGTGAATAGACAACATTATACTGTGCCAAATACTGCACTATACTAAGCATTTACTGTATACTGTACAAATAATAACAAATAACCACTCTGATAATTATGTTTTTGAGTCCAAATAAATCAACTCTTTGTTCTGTGCAACAAAGTTAGTGCAAAGTTAGGATACCAGAAATGTATACCATAGAAATGATGTATGTTAAAACTTTGGAGGTAACTTGTTTGATTGTTTGGCTAACCAGAGAGGACAGAAAGCCCATACAGCCCTGTCACACTGTTGATGTCCCTCTCTGGTTGTGTCTCAGTCTCTGTTGTCCAACCCATCTAGAGAGCAGACAGACCAGGCCTGACTCACACTACACTATAAGGAAGTAAGTCCTCAGGATATCCTGAGACATGTTTCCTCCAACCCAGAGAGAGAAATTTCCCCTGATATGGATACAAACACAGCTCAATACTTCTCACCACACCAACAGAAAAGTTATTTCACACCAACATGTCCAGAGTATCAAATATCCTTACAAAGTGACATTAATGGGATCTTTTTAAATATAAACCTCACATTCACTGTATTAGGTCTATTACTCTTTTAGAGATGGGTTGGGGTGAGGGGTGCTGGTGAAGTGGGGTTCAAGTGTTTAAGTCTTAAGACACATTTGTGAATCTCATTGACAGTACTTTATAAAGGCTATGTGCTGTTTGCGTGCCACCCAGGACCTTTTATTGTAGTGTAATAACTTAATTATGTGTTTTATTACACTAGTCGGCCTTGTGTTTTTAATATGTTTTTAGTTAGGCAGAGCATAGCTTAGGATGCACTGTTTCTACACAGATCACACCTCATCATATTCGATTCATACCAGACCCATTTATTCTCTACAAAAGCTACAGCAGGTGACTTTTGATACATTTAAAAGTTTATCAAATTTGACCATGTTTTGTGTGGTAACTAATCACATGCATTTTAATAAAAAGTTACAGTAAGCTAAGGACCACTTTTAATGTGGTTTCATCAAATTGTCATATTAAACATAAAACATTTTTTAACAGCATTCTTGTTGAAACGAATAAGGAAACTATTTTAATAATAATAAAAATTAAATGTTAGTCTATGAATCTCTAAATGTGCATTTTAAATTAATTATAGTTTGTGATATCAGAAAATAATATCAGACGTTGTTTACAGTACTGACTTTTTTTTAATGATCAATCATACAGCTCAACTCTTGTAATGATGCAGGCGATGTAGTACTAGTACCTGATTACACGAATAACTCAAAGCCAAAGTGTGATAACTGTCAAATCCTAAATATGACACCTCCTTATTCTCACGCAGAACACCATCCCATCACTTCTCCTCTGTCTCTCCCGACCCTGCTGTCCCCATGGAGATGACCTCTCTCCTATTCCTACTCTGTGCAGGTACAGAATTCACCTGACCTAACCACAATACAGTATACTGTATGCACATGACAAACCATACTAACTTCTCTTCCTTCATTTTGTTTTTTGTATTCATGTTTACATTTCACTTAATGAAATAGTCTCTGTCCTCAGGTGTCTGCTGCACAGCTGCACTCAGCCGCCTCAGACAGTTCCATCTCTATGAAAAAAAACAACAACCATTAAATTGGACAAAAGCACAAGACTTCTGCTGGGAGAACTACACTGATCTTGTCACTTTGTAAATCGGGAGGAATCTGAGCAGCTGATACAGTTAATGCCTGATAGCAGCTGTTCAGCCTGGATAGGTCTCCATCGCAAAGAGCACAGTCTGAAGTGGTCCAATGGAGACATTGTTAATGACACTGCATGGTTACCACTTCCAAGCCCGTGCACAGAGCCAATGTGTGCAGCCATACTCAAAGATGATACAACATGGGAGAATTGTACAGAGCAGAAATACTTCATGTGTTACAGAAAAGGTAAAACATTCCGTACTATAAAACACATCAGATGTCGTGTTTCCTTGCACCTCACCAACATCCAGGTCATATTATTATAATTCTTCAACAATATCTAGATATAATTATTTTATATCAAACTATGTTAAGGAGAGTAGAATGTTAGTCCATTCTGTGTGTGCAGGGTCTGGTGATCCCTTACTGATTGAACAGAAGATGACCTGGTATGATGCTCAGAGTTGCTGCAGAGAGAGAAACACTGACCTGGTCAGCATCAGGAACGAGGGACAGAAGGAGGAAGTGAAGAACGACGGGATGAACAGCACCACACCTTACTGGATCGGCCTGCTGTATGATGACTGGGAGTGGTCTGATGGAGGGAGATCTGCCTACAGAGACTGGTCGGAGGGTAACAACTATCCTCATACAGGAGAAAATGTCACTATTCTTTTCCAGTGTCCAAGAGGTATATCCACAGTGCCAAATGAAAATACTCAAGATTATACACTCTGCTCTGAAGGTAAGTTGTCCAAGAGGAACATAGTCAAACTGCTTCTTATTTGTATGAAAGGTTGTTACTCTATATTGATAATCACCTGGTCAAGAGGACTGAACTCGGCATTCCCTTTCTATTCCCTTCACTTGTCAAGTCAAACACAATGCAGGGCTATCATGCGATCATGCTGGTTCCACCAGGCTATAATGATATATAACTCTTACTGAAATTATTATGTACCTGCTTATCTTGCCACTAAAATCTGAGAGTTAAAATAGGTGCTAAAACAAGCTAATATGAAAAATGTAAATATCTTGAATAGCACATTTATGTCTTTCAGGATCAGTAATCATCCACAATATCAGTGAAGGAATGTCTTGGGAACAGGCTCTGGACTACTGCAAGAAGAACTACCATGGACTGCTGCGTATTGAGACAGAAGAAGACCTGGGGGCGATCAAGCAGAAGTTTAATGGGACTGATTTTACTGGTCCTGTGTGGGTGGGTCTGAGACAGAGCCGTCTCTTTGGGTTCTGGGTCTGGACCAATGGGCTGCCAGTGGGGTGGAGTAACTGGGAGGGAGACAGACAGCCTGAACAGCCTCTGTCCAACCATTGTGGTGCCATGTCAATGGAGGAGGGATACAAGTGGAGTGATCAGGACTGTCTGTCCAAGCTCTTATTTATTTGTGAAGAAGAGTTGTAATACCTTGTTAATTTAATTAACTGTCTTTACCATTTCTCACATTTTGATTGAAATGTGTTTTTTTAGGTAATTGCTGATTGAAATCATCTTGACAAAGATTGTTTTATGTTTAAGCTTTCAGCGTGCAATGCAATGTACAATATACCTTGACATTGATATGTGTTCTCAAAAATCTTTGAATATAATTGTGTGATATTTCAGATATTAAAAAAATGTGAAACAATCAAATATAGATCATTATGTCATGTTATTAAAATATTTTATTCACCTGTCATAATACGTTTGCCATTAAGCAAACTTGTTTATCCAAGATGTACCCATAGTCATCACCATTGTAACTATGGGTTACTCTAATTAATACTCTAGATAGTCTAAATACAATTTTATTTAATTAATAGTATCGTGCATGTTAACGATGACTAAGGAAATAAAAATTATAGTAAAGTAATATATTTAATACAATGGACATTGTAAACATAATATCTCTTCTCCCAATTTCTGTTCTTACTTTACAAAAATAAACAAAACATAAGAAAGAAAGAGATTTTTTAGTCTTCTTTTAAACACACACAAACACAGTAGATGCTGCAACAAGATGTCAGTATGAGTAACTCCAGGACGTTACAGGGATGAGTGGATGCCGCCATCTTGTCTATTTCAAGTTCTCTCATTGATCGAGACAGGTGGGTGTACGTCCCCCAGTGCCGCATGTCAGGATGACAGACACCTGCCTCAATCAATGAGAGAAGACTTGAAATACAGTACACATAGATGGCAGCGTACACATTGTTGGATTACTTCATGGAGCAAAAAAGTATACATTTATTTTAATAATGGAGCTTTTTCTAAATTCAAATGGACCCACTACAACTGAATGCATGGAGAGTGGAGACAAGCACAAGACAGGTGAAACAGATTAGGGTGTGACATAAGTAATGTACTTTATCTACTGGATATTGTAAGAAAAAATAGTGAGTTTATTTAATCTCAGTACATGTCATCTGTTGTAACTCTTACAGATATTATCCTCCGGCTGATCACTAACACCTAGAGAAACGTTATCCTTCACATGAAAATGTCCATATCGCTCGTCATCTAGTGCCTCCAAGTAGCACTATTTTTCTTATTTATTGTACATGTACATGTCATTCACTGAGTGTCACCAATAAGCAGGTTGTGTATGTCTGCTTCACAGTACAGTACTGTTTAGATGGATAAAATGGCTATTTGTTGTTTGGCACGGAGGACTCGTACTGTTTTGCCCAACTCAGGCCCAATGTTTTGGCCGTGTACAGTGAGCATGCACTCACTTAATCATTCATCTGTCAGCGTTTTGTATTTTTAATAAGTACCTAGTTCGACAGAGCTTAGCTTTAGAATGCTATTACAAGTGTACAGTATGTGTACATATATGCCCGAGTTCCCACTATACTCCTTCAGTCTGAAAAAGTTCTAATCTTATCTTTAAGGGCTTCATGAAGGCTCGGCGTATGTGTTTAAATGTGGTTTTATCTTATTTTATACCAAACATTGGACATTTTAATTCTAAATCCTAAAACATACTCATAAGCAACACAATAAAAAAATAAAAACTTTTAGACAATTTAGAAAATAAATGCAGAAAAGTTGTATTCATTTCTGAAAATCTGGTTTATGCTAATGTTAACCTGCGTTATGACATGCAAGAGGGTTTGGTTTGACTGTCTGTGAGACATGGACATGCTTGCATGAAGAACAAGTGTCTACCTTATTTGCAGTCCTGACCATTTCTGATCAACCAAACAGTGCAACTTTTGTTACAGTGAAGGTACTCACAATACAGTGAAAGTTGGCAATGAAATCTGACACCTCCATATTCTCACACAGGACACCAACCCATCACTGACCTGGTCGGCATCAGGACAAGGGAATGGAGGAGGACGTGAAGGACAAAGGGATGAACAGCACCACTCCTTACTGGATCGGCCTGCTGTATGATGACTTTGCATGGGAGATCTGCGATCTGTTCATGAAAAGTGGGATGACTGTGGGTAATGGAGGTTCTTACAACACACTCTGCTCTGAAGGCAAGTTGTCAAATAAGAGCATAGCTAATGTTTTAAAATGTTCAAACTGCTTCTTATTTGTTTGAAATGTTGTTACTGTAGAATGATATAGGGAACATTTGAATGAAATATTTTTGTGCCTGCTGCTTGTCTTTCCCGTAAAATGTGTCATAAGTGTATTTTGGGGGTCAAAACGAGTTAAAAAAACTATTCAAATTCACCTATGTGGTTCCTGTTATTCATGTATTTCAGGATCAGTTATCATCCACGTCATCAGTGAAAGAATGTCTTGGGAACAGGCTCTGGACTACTGCAAGAAGAACTACCATGGACTGCTGCGTATTGAGACAGAAGAAGACCAGAAGGTGGTGAAGCAGAAGTTAAATGGGACTGATTTTACTGGTCCTGTGTGGGTGGGTCTGAGACAGAGCCGTCTCTTTGGGTTCTGGTTCTGGACCAATGGGCTGCCAGTGGGGTGGAGTACCTGGGAGGGAGACAGACAGCCTGAACAGCCTCTGTCCAACCATTGTGGTGCCATGTCAATGGAGGAGGGATACAAGTGGAGTGATCAGGACTGTCTGTCCAAGCGCTTTTTTATTTGTGAAGAAGAGTTGTAATACATTTCCACCTTGTTAATTTAATTAACTGTCTTTACCATTAAACCGAAACAGTTCCGTGTGGAACACACAGACACGGAAGACAACCACCCACGAAACCCAGGTGAAAAAAGGCTACCTAAATATGATTCTCAATCAGAGACAATTAACGACACCTGCCTCTGATTGAGAATCATACCAGGCCAAACAAAAAAACCGACATAGAAACACAAACATAGATAACCCACCGAACTCACGTCCTGACCATACTAAAACAAAGAAATAACAAAATAAATAAGGTCAGAATGTGACACTCTCATTGATCGAGACAGGTGGGTGTCCGTCCCCAAGTGTCGCATGTCAGGATGACAGACACCTGCCTCAATCAATGAGTGAAGACTTGAAATACAGTACACATAGATGGCAGCGTACACATTGTTGGATTACTTCATGGAGCAAAAAATATAAATTTATTTTAATAACGGAGCTTTTTCTAAATTCAAACGGACCCCCTACAACTGAATGCAGACATTTTATGAGACGGCATTTTATGAGACGGTATCAAATAACCTTTCAAACAGGGATCAACAGGCCCTTAGTAGGAAAGGGCATTAATACTGAATAAAAAATGTGCAACAATTTCAAAGATTTTACTGAGTTACAGTTCATATAAGGAAATCAGTCAATTGAAATACATTCATTAGGCCTTAATATATGGATTTCACTTGACTCGGAAGGGGTGCAGACATAGGTGGGCATGGACCCCCCACTTGGCAGCCAGGCCCACCCACTAAGGACCCAGGCCCAGCCAATCAGAACGATTTTTTTCCCCACAAAAGAGTTTTATTACAGACAGAAATACTCGTCAGCCCCCACCCTAAGACGATCCCGCAGGTGAAGAAGCCACATGTGGAGGGGCTGGCGTTGCTACACACGGTCTGCGGTTGTGAGGCCGGTTGGACGTGCTGCCCAATTCTCTAAAAGAACGTTGAAAGCAGCTTATGGGAAAAAAATAAATATTTAAAATCTCTGGCAACATCTCTGGTTTACATTCCTGTAGTCAGCATGCCAATTGCATGTTCCCTGAAAACTTGAAACATCTGTGGCTTTGTGTTTTGTGACAGAACTGCACAATTTAAAGTGGCCTTTTATTGTCCCCAGCAAAAGGTGCACCTGTGTAATGATCATACTGTTGAATCAGCTTCTTGATATGCCACACCTGTCGGCAATCTTTACGTCATACCACAGATTCTCAATTGGATTGAGGTCTGAGCTTAGACTAGGCCATTCCAAGACATTCAAATGTTTCCCCTTAAACCACTCGAGTGTTGCTTTAGCAGTATGCTTAGGGTCATTGTCCTGCTGGAAGGTAAACCTCTGTCCCAGTCTCAAATCTCTGGAAGACTGAAAAGTTTTCCCTCAAGAATTTCCCTGTATTTAGTGCCATCCATCATTCCTTAAATTCTGACAAGTTTCCCAGTCCATGCCGATGAAAAACATCCCCACAGCATGATGCTGCCACCACCATGCTTCACTGTGGGAATGGTGTTCTCGGGGTGATGAAAGATGTTGGGCATAGGGTTTTCCTTGATGGCCAAAAAACTCAAATTTAGTCTTATCTGACGAGAGTACCTTCTTCTTATTATTTTCTTTCAGCAAAGGCTTTATTCTGGCTACTCTTCCGTGAAGCCCAGCTCTGTGTAATGTACGGCTTAAAGTTGTCCTATGGACAGATACTCCAAACTCCACTGTGCAGCTCTGCAGCTCCTTCAGGGTTATCTTTTGTCTCTTTGTTGCCTCTCTGATTAATGCCCTCCTTGCTGGTCCATGCGTTTTGGTGGGCGGCCCTCTCTTGGCAGGTTTGTTATGGGGCCATATTCTTTCCATTATTTTATGATGGATTGAATGGTGCTCTGTGGAATGTTCAAAGTTTCTGATACATTTGTTTAACCCAACCCTGATCTGTACTTCTCCACAGCTTTGTCCCTGACCCATTTGGAGTGCTCCTTGGTCTTCATGGTGTCGCTTGCTTGGTGGTGCTGCTTGCTTAGTGATGTTGCAGACTCTGGGGCCTTTCAGAACAGGTGTATATATACTGAGATCATGTGACAGATCATGTGACACTTAGATTGCACACAGGTGGACTTTATTCAACTAATAATATGACTTCTGAAGGTAATTGGTTGCACCAGATCTTATTTAGGGGCTTCATAGCAAAGGGGTCAATACATATGCATGCATCACTTTTCCGTTTAAATTTTTTTATACTTCTTTGAAACTATCAAGAAACTTGGTAGAGCATGTTGCTCTACCAAGGAGAGGAGGTGACATCGAGATCCTACTACTACAAAGGGAGGCTTACTAGATATCCTTTCTAAAAACATTGAACCTTACTGGTCTGAATATTGACTTTGATCTCAGGTCCTTCTCATGAACAAATCTTTATTTTATGAACAAGTCTTATAAATGGATATATTCTTGCTACAGCTCATTAGCCGTACACCTAATATGTTCCCCCTGTTGATGATGCTCAAATATGAAATAAAATTCAAAACAATTATGTGAAATTTAATTAAACAATAATGTATGTTGATGCTGATATGATGTACAATATTCAAATGTGTTTCTATATGATAACAATAGAGTAATATATTTAATATGCCATTATTTTCTTTTTAAATGTACAGTTTCACTAATTCATTTTAATTAACATAATCATTATGACACACCCCTCACTATTGTCAATGGTTACACTAATTGCACTGTTTGTCTACATAACCTGGTTCATGTATTCAGGAAATTGCTCTGAGGAAAGCACAGTGATGCCGAAATGTTGGTAAATACCCATTAAATACCCATTAAAAATACCCATTAAATTGCTGGGAGTTTATATAAGGAGTGTGCGACTCTCTTTATTTTGATAGTTTATAGTTTATTTGCCGTTAGTCAGCACCTCTACACAAACGTTTTTTTTTCTGGGTGTGTGCCAGCTCATGTTTTTTAATGTACTATTATTTAATATCCAAAACATATAATACAGTGAAGCCGCTCAACAACTACACCACACCAGTCATCCAACAGACTCCCATTCAGAGCTACACACAGAAGCAACCAGGTTCAATGCCGTCGACAGATCTCCCACAAGGCCAAAACATTTTTTTTTAAACAGGGATGCTAACCCTCCAAGATCCCCCCACATTTCCCCATAGCTGTCCCTCAACCATCCGAGACCCCTCCCACAGTCATCCCCCCAGGAAAAAAAAGAAAAAGAAAAGAATAAAAAATACAATTAATTCCATTCCCCTAGAACCCCCCAATGCACCAACAACCAAGAAAATGAACTCATGAGAAAAAAGAAAAAGACACAATAATAACATTTTATTGGTATGAACTTTTTTACGAATATTTGCAGTTGGCCTTTACTAGTATTAGCGGACCGATATAGACGTCTGTAGCGCAGACAATTTCTTTCCTCCAGCATCTCAGCTTTGGCAAAAATAGGGATATTTTCACCTCAAATGTCTTGTTCAAATAACATGGAGAATAATCACTTTTTGTGCAGTATTAATGTACGACCCTTACAAACCACTTAAGGAAATAGGCTGTGTGCATTCTGTGGTTACCAACTGTTTTGCATAACATGGTCCTAATGTTTTGCCTATGTTAAACATGTGTCATCACTCTCTCCAGGATTTGTATTTTTAATATTTTAGGCAAAACAAGACTACTTTTTCAACTGTATAAATACCTGAGTTTCCACTGGACTCCTACAATCACAGGGAACAAACCCCTTCATTCTGCACAGGCCAGAGCTAATCATACTTTACACAGACAAGACCCCATCATACTCTACACAGCCCACAGCAGGTAAGAGAGACACAACAACAATTTATCTGAGATAGCGATAACACTGTAACAGTTTGTGAGGTCACTAAATGCATGTCACTCAAAAGGAAAAACACTATAGTCAGTTTTCTAGATACAGCTGGATTTGAATTTGTTTGACCCATTGTAGTATTGCTATAATATAATTGTTATGTTGATAAAGTGGAGAAGGAGAATTTGGGGAATTGGAATTTGGAACTTTCAATGTGTTACAGTGTTCTGATCCTGATTTCTTGATTGAAAATACTAATGGTCAAAGTGTGCAAACTCAAACTCATACATTTGACACATGTCCTCATACAGGACAGCATCCTATTGCTTCTCCTCTGTCTCTCCTGACCCTGCTGTCACCATAGACATGACACCTCTCCTGCTCCTACTCTCAGCCGGTAGGTATTCAGTCAACATACTCTACACTATTATGGAAAACTCCAAATGATATGGTAATTTTAGGTATTACAAGCAGTAAAAAATACAGAATGCTTTTATGCAGCATACTGTAAATGACAGTGCATTGTGCAAAAATGTCTGTATTTTGAGTGGTACACTGTTTTTAAGGTAACTTACTGGCAGCTAATTACCTGTAAATTATTGTAAAAAGAAAGTACAGTATGTTTCTGTAAATTCCAAAGAAACTTTGGTTAAACAGTACATTACTGTTCGTTTTACTGTAAAGTGCAGCCTACCTTGTTGCACCGATCTCTTTTAATTACAGTAAAATACTGTGAATCTACCATTATTTACAAATGAGTCGTCTGACTTTATTATAAAGTGAATAAAATTAACAGGTCCTGTACATCTCTGGAGGACCTAGTCAAGGTAGCGAGCCTTGCATCACCACTCAGTATGACTATAATAAACATGTGTCTATCCTGAAAAGTTATGCAGTTATTAAGAGACTAGATACAAATAGCTAATCTTGATCTTGGCAACCAATGTTCTAGCATTAATTTATTGAGGAAAGTAGATCAGGGATGTTAAGAAGGAACCCAAGCATATGCTATGTGTATAGTGTAAATAACAACTACCATTAGATCTAATAAATTATGAACGTACAGTAAATCAAAGAATTACTCTGTAAAATGTGAAATGCATTAACTCCATTCAACTAGTCCAATGTATTTGTCACAAAATAATTGACACTCAAACGTTTAGAGTGTACATGAAATACATGATAAATTACAGAAGCCACAGAGTAATTGACTGTCAACTAAATACTTATTGAACCCTGTTGAGGATAGAGGGCGCTATTTACACTTTGGGGGAAAATCGTGCCCAATTTAAACGGCCTCATACTCTATTCTTGCTCGTACAATATGCATATTATTATTACTATTGGATAGAAAACACTCTCTAGTTTCTAAAACCGTTTGAAATATATCTGTGAGTAAAACAGAATCCATTTTGCAGCAAACTGTTTTGCAGCAAAATTCACAAGATGTGTATCTTTCATTTGCTGTATTGGACTTGTTAATGTGTGAAAGTTAAACATTTCTCAAAAATATTTTTTGAATTTCGCGCTCTGCCTTTTCAGTGGAATGTGGGAGGAGTTCCGCTAGCGGAACCCCGGTGCCAGAAGGTTAACGTGGTGTGGTGGAAATTCTTACACAGGGATACTCAAAGTCAATCTTAAATTAATCATTGTTCATTTGTCAGCGCGCTGGGGCGACGCACCGTAGTACACGTGTCAATCAGGGGCTCTGCCTGTCCAGTCCAAGCAGTTGTCTTATATACAGCTATCCACAGACAAGTTATAACAGCATTATTTAGCATAAATAATTCATCATTACCATTTTATTTCATTCATGTGACTGATCAATACTGGTTCGTAACATGTGACAGACCAATACTTCATGAGGCTTCTTCTCTCTAAGCTGAGACCTTGAAACTGAGATATCTTTAGTTCGTTCTCAAAACAAGGTCTGGGCGTACTGCCAAATTGACTGCCAAATTGTCGTTATTGATAGCGAGGATTTGTTCAGTCAGACACTTGCATGAACACAGAAATAAGTTCATAGAACAACACACATATAGAACACAGAAATTAGTTATAAGAAAAGCACAAAGATTAAAATTCCATTACAGTACTTACACGTGTCTTCAGTTTAGAATAATCTATAAGAGACAAACTGTATGTCTGATACACACTGGAGCTTGTAACGGTCCTGACCTGTTTTATGTTGTTTTTTGTATGTGTTTAGGTCAGGGCATGTGTTTTGGGTGGGCAGTCTATGTTATCTGTTTCTATGTTGGTTTTGGTTGCCTGGTATGGCTCTTAATTAGAGGCAGGTGTTTTGCATTCTCCTCTAATTAAGAGTCATATTTAGGTAGGGTGTTCTCACTGTTTGTTTGTGGGTGATTGTCTCCTGTGTCTGTGTCGATGTTACACCATACGGGATTGTTTCGGTTTGTTCGTGCGTTTTTGTAGTAAGTACTTGTTCGTTCGTTCTGCGTGTGTTATTTCAGTTCGTCGTACTAGTCTCTCTAGTTTCGTTTTGTTATTTTGTTAGTTTATTAAAGTATAGTTTGTTTCGTTTGTCTTATAAATAAAACTCATCATGTTTTCACAACCCGCTGCGCCTTGGCTCGATCACTACACCTCCTCTTCTTATGACCAGAGAGAGGAACGCCGTTACAGAATCACCCACCAATATAGAGCCAAGCAGCGGATTAAATGGAGTAAGGGACAGGAAAGGAAGGAGCAATGGACATGGGACGATA
The DNA here is from genome assembly GCF_029448725.1 of Salvelinus fontinalis. Taxonomy (NCBI): domain Eukaryota; kingdom Metazoa; phylum Chordata; class Actinopteri; order Salmoniformes; family Salmonidae; genus Salvelinus; species Salvelinus fontinalis. The sequence goes on along the minus strand of NC_074703.1, from coordinate 24,896,542 downwards.
TATTGGACGGAAAGGGTTGCTACACATGGGAGGAGATCCTGGCTGGTAGGGATCGCCTCCCATGGGAACAGCTGGAGGCACTGAGGAGAGCAGAGGCTACCGGAGAGAGGAACCGGAGCTATGAGGGAACGCGTCTGGCACGGAAGCCCAAAAAGCCCGTAAGTAATTCCCAAAAATTTCTTGGGGGGGGGCTAAGAGGTAGTGGGCCAAGGGCAGGTAGGAGACCTGCGCCCACTTCCCAGGCTTACCGTGGAGAGCGGGAGTACGGGCAGGCGCCGTGTTACGCAGTAGAGCGCACGGTGTCTCCTGTACGAGTGCATAGCCCAGTGCGGGTTATTCCACCTCCCCGCACTGGTAGGGCTAGATTGGGTATTGAGCCAGGTGTCATGAGGCCGGCTCAACGCGTCTGGTCTCCAGTGCGTCTCCTCGGGCCGGCATACATGGCACCGGCCTTACGCATGGTTTCCCCGGTTCGCCTACATAGGCCGGTGCGGGTTATTCCACCTCCCCGCACTGGTCGGGCGACCGGGAGCATTCAACCAGGTAAGGTTGGGCAGGCTCAATGCTCAAGAGTGCCAGTACGCCTCCACGGTCCGGTATTTCCGGCGCCACCTCCCCGCCCCAGCCTAGTACCTACAGTGCCTACACTACGCACTAGGCTACCAGTGCGTCTCCTGAGCCCAGTTCCTCCTCCACGCACTCTCTCTGTAGTGCGTGTATCCAGTTCGGTGCCTCCAGTTCCGGCACCACGCACAAAGCCTCCTGTGCGTCTCCAGAGCCCTGAACACACTGTATCTTCTCCCCCTACTAATCCTGATGTGCTTGTCCTCAGCCCGGTGTCACCAGTGCCGGTACCTCGCATCAGGTATAGAGTGGGCTTTGAGAATACAGTGTGCCCTGTCCCTGCTCCCCGCACTAGTAGGAAGGTGCTTATCCTTAGCCCGGTGCCTCCAGTTCCGGCACCACGCACCAGGTCTACAGTGCGCCGTATCCGGCCAGAGCCATCCGACTCCCCAGCGCCATCTGAGCCATCCTTCTCCCCAGCGCCATCTGAGCCATCCGTCTCCCCAGCGCCGTCTGAGCCATCCGTCTCCCCAGCGCCGTCTGAGCCATCCGTCTGCCATGAGTATAGCCATCCATGTAAACAATGTCATGAATCCTCAAGCTGGGCCTCGGAGCCAGCAAATTGCAATTTGAGAGTGTCACTTTCTCTCATTTTCCACTACAGTGGCATTTACATTTTTACAGTATAATACAGGCTGTATATATCTCAGAGGGTAGTGCGAACGGCCCAGTACACCACTAGGGCCAAGCTTCCTGACATCCAGGACCTATATACTAAGCAGTGTCAGAGGAAAGCCCAACATTTTTTCAAAGACTCAAGTCACCCAATTCCTAGACTGTTCTTTCTGCTACCCCACGGCAAGCGGTAACAGAGTGCCAAGTCTAGGACCAAAAGGCTCCTTAACAGCTTCTAACCCCAAGCTATTCGACTGCTGAACAGTTAATCAAATGGCCACTTGGACTATTTACGTTGACCCACCACCCCGTCTTTCTTTTTACTCTGCTGCTACTCACTGTTTATTATCTATGCATAGTCACTTTACAAACTAACCTGTACCCCCACACATTGACTGTGTTATGGAACATTTTTGCGTATGGAACATTTCTGATATTTTTTATTTCAGCTCACGAAACATGGGACCAACACTTTACGTGTTGCGTTTATACCTTTGTTCAGAGTAAATACAGAAGTTTACTTGCCCCTGGCCTGCCTCTAAATTCATGTTAAACCACTTTACAGTGTATCTAACACAGGAATGAGCAACTCCTCTTGCGCCTGATTGTCTGCTGCTCTTCTTTTTTGGCTGATACATTGTTGTAACACTGATTGTTCACAGTGGACATACCTGCTTTTCGAGATATAAACCAGACAACGATTTGAAAGTAAGAACAAATCTAGTAAAACCTCTTGAGGCTAGGGGGTCAGATCTTTTTTTTTTTTTTTATAACGTTCCCAAGGTAAACGGACTATTTCTCAGGTCCAGATCGTAGAATATGCATATCTTTTACAGATTAGGATAGAAAACACTCCAAAGTTTCCAAAACTGTCAAAATATTGTCTGTGAGAATAACAAAACTGATTCTGCAGGCGAAAACCTGAGGAAATCTAACCCAGAAGTCTTTTTTATTTATTTTTTATCTGTGTTTCCTGGCCCATCTTTCTTCCATTTAAAGGGGTATCAACCAGATTCCTTTCCCAATGGCTTCCTCAGGCTGTGACCAGGCTTTAGACATAGTTTCAGGCTTTTATTTTGAAAAATTAGCGAGATTTTTCAAAACTAGTCAGGTGTCCTCTGATTAGTTCCTGCGAGCGAGAGGGGTAGCTCTCCATTTTCTTTCTCTCTTTTATTGAATAGGTTACGGTCCGGTTGAAATATTATTGATTATGTTTGTTAAAAACAACCTGAGGATTGATTATAAAAAACATTTGACATGTTTCTACGAACATTACGGATACTTTTTGGAATTTTCGTCGAACGGAACGAGGCTTTGGTTTTCTGAACATAACGCGCAACGCAAATGGCGTTTTTTTGTTATAAAAGTAATATTTATCGAACAAAAATAACATTTGTTGTGTAACTGGGAGTCTAGTGAGTGCAAACATCCGAAGATTATCAAAGGTGAGCGATTAATTTTATTGTTTTTCTGACTTTCGTGACCATGCTAATTTGGGGCTAGCTGTTGTAGCATTGATTGATACACTCACAAAAGCTTGGATTGCTTTCGCTGCAAAGCATATTTTCAAAATCTGACACGATAGGCGGATAAACAACAAGCTAAACTGTGTTTTTGGTATATTTCACTTGTGATTGCATGATTATAAATATTTTTAGTAATATTTTGCGCCCTGCAATTCAGCGGTTGTTTAGGAAAATGATCCAGGTAAAGGGATCCGTAGCGCAGAGAAGTTAACCCCATCAACAACAACATACTCTATAGCTACATGTATGACGTCACAAACCATGAAACAAACCTTGGTAACACTTCATTTTAAGCTGTCCTTATTACAGTGTAATTACATGTGTAATTATACTCTAACAAGTATTGCAGTTAACCGTAACAAGTGATAGTTACACTGTAATAACAGCATGTAAATGGTAGTAATTGTTGTGATAAATAATTACAAAGGTATAACAATAAATGGTCATCAAAAAGAAAGGAGGACCAGGGCACTCTTCATATAATTAATTGAAATGCCTTTATTAGATTGGCATGTTCAATAGAAACAAAGTTTTTTAAAAACCGACGCGTTTTGGCTGCATGGCCTTCGTCAGGGAGTACAAAAAGAAAGAATACACTGTCCTCTTTTGAACAATAAAGGCATTTTAATTAATTGTATGAAGAGTGCCTTGGTCCTCCTTTCTTTTTGATGACCAATTTACCCCTTTTACCAAAGAGCACCTTCTATCTACCAAAATGTACTATAGTGTACCTTAGTAGCGCTTCCCTTCCTCCTCTTTCTACTATAACAATGAATGCTTGTTATCATGCTTGTTACAAATGGGCAGGTTTCCACTAAATTCACAACGGTAGTATTTTGTTTCTTCTTTTAAACCATAGTACAATGTACAATGTAATTACTAGGTGTTACACAGGATTTAGCTAGTTAAAATGAAGTGTATTTTGAGGGGTAATTGTAATCTGTGTACATATAATACATACCCATCCTGACAACCTGACCCTCATTTTAAAGTTCCTGGAAGTTTCACTTATGTACCTTATTGTGAAATTACCCAGATGGTAGACTTGATTTTGGGTGCAAGTGCTAGCAACAACATGGAGTGGAGATATAGCTTGAAAATGGACATTCAAGGGTAAGTAGAGCCTATTGAGCATAGGTGTCACGTTCTGACCATAGTTCTTGTGTGTTTTACTTGTTTTAGTGTTGGTCAGGACGTGAGCTGGGTGGGCATTCTATGTTGTGTGTCTAGTTTGTCTGTTTCTATGTTTGGCCTAATATGATTCTCAATCAGAGGCAGGTGTTTTGTGTTGTCTCTGATTGGGAATCATATTTAGGTGGCTTGTTTTGTGTTGGGGTTTGTGGGTGGTTGTTTCCTGTCTTTGTGTTCATTTCACCAGAGGACTGTTTCGGTTTGCCACGTTTGTTATTTTTGTATTGTTGTAAGTGTTCACAGTTTCGGTTATTAAACATGTTGAGCACTGGCTACGCTGCGTGTTGGTCCGATCCCTGCTACACCTCCTCTCCTCCTTCTCGTGAAGAGGAGGAAGGCTGCCGTTACAATAGGATGTAATCTCTCAGACACCCAGCTCATCCACGAGGGATCAAAACCTTTGTGACAGTTGTTACTGTATGCATATGAGAAAGAATGAAACACTAAGTAGGTTAATTTAGTGAAAACCTACCCATTTGTAACAAGCATGGTAACAACCATTCATTGTTACACCTTTGTAAACACATACCACAATTACTACTAGTTACATGTTGTTATTACACTGTAATACAGTTAACTACAATAGTTGTGAGTGTAATTACACCACAATAAGGACCCCTTATTAAGTGTTACGAAAACCTCCTCCTTTTGATGGTCATGTGCATGCTAACATTGAACTTAATCAAATTGTTTTTGTCCTCAGTTGTCTGCTGCACAGCCGCACTCAGCCGCCTCAAACAGTTCCATGTCATTACACTATATTTAAATTGGACAGAAGCACAGGACTTCTGCCGGAAGAACTATACTGACCTCATCACTTTGTACAATCGGGAGGAATCTGGGCAGCTGGTACCTTTATTTCCATCGCAATGCAACATGGCCTGGATAGGTCTCCATCGCAAAGAGCACAGTCTGAAGTGGTCCAATGGAGACATTGTTAATGACACTGCATGGTTACCACTTCCAAGCCCGTGCACAGAGCCAATGTGTGCAGCCATACTGAAACATAGTACAACATGGGAGAATTGTACAGAGCAGAAATACTTCATGTGTTACAGAAAAGGTAAAACATTCCATACTATAAAACACATCAGATGTTGTGTTTCCTTGCACCTCAACAACATCCAGGTCATTTTATTATAATTCTTCAACAATATCGAGATATCATTATTTTATATCAAACTATGTTAAGGAGAGTAAAATGTTAGTCCATTCTGTGTGTGCAGGGTCTGGTGATTCCTTCCTGATTGAACAGCACATGACCTGGTATGAGGCTCAGAGTTACTGCAGAGAGATCTACACTGACCTGGTCAGCTTCAGGAACGAGGGAAAGAAGGAGAAAGTGAAGAACGAAGGGATGAGCAGCAACATTCCTTACTGGATCGGCCTGCTGTATGATGACTGGGAGTGGTCTGATGGAGGGAGATCTGCCTACAGAGACTGGTCGCAGGGTGTTCCAGATACAAACTATCCTGTAGCAGGAGATAATGTCACTGTTCTTTCCCAGCCTGGAACAACTATACTCGCAGTGCCAAATGGAAATATGGAAGATTGTACACTCTGCTCTGAAGGTAAGTTGTCAAAGAGGAACGTAGTCAAACTGCTTCTTAGTTGTATGAAAGGTTGTTACTCTATATTGATTATAGCCTGGTTAAGCGTACTGAATGCGGCATTCCCTTTCTATTCCCTTCACTTGTCAAGTCAAACACAATGCACGCTATCATGCGATCATGCTGGTTCCACCGGGCTATAATGATATTTAACTCTTACTGAAATTATTACGTGCCTGCTTATCTTGCCGCTAAAACCTGAGTTAAAATGGGTGCTAAAACAAGCTAACATGAAACAGTTAAATATCTGGAATACCACATATCTTTCCTGATCAGTTCGCATCCACAATATCAGTGAAAGAATGTCTTGGGAACAGGCTCTGGACTACTGCAAGAAGAACTACAATGGACTGCTGCGTATTGAGACAGCAGAAGACCTGGAGGTGATCAAGCAGAAGTTCAATGGGGCTGATTTTACTGGTCCTGTGTGGGTAGGTCTGAGACGGAGCCGTCTCTTTGGGTTCTGGGTCTGGACCAATGGGCTGCCAGTGGGGTGGAGTAACTGGGAGGGAGACAGACAGCCTGAACAGCCACTGTCCAACCATTGTGGTGCCATGGCAATGGAGGAGGGAAACAAGTGGAGTGATCAGGATTGTCTGTCCAAGCGCTACTTTATTTGTGAAGGATAATTCAAATAAATTTCCCCATTGTTAATTGAATTAACTGTCTTTACCATTCCTCACATTTTAATTGATATGTGTTTTTTTCGGTATTTGCTCATTGAAATCACATTTCCAAAAATGTTTTAATGTTTAACCTTTCAGCATGCAATGCAATGTACAATACACCGTGTCATTGATATAACTTATCAAAAATATTTGAGTTAAACAGTGTGATATTTCAGATATTTTAAACATTTAAAACAATACCATTTAGATCACTATGTCATGTGATTAAAATATGATATTCTCTTGTCATAACATGTTTGCCATTAAACAAACTCATTTATCCTAGGTTTACCCATAGTCATCCCTATTGTAACTATGGGTTACTGTAATTAATACTCCAGATAGCCTAAATACCATTATATTTCATTAATAGTATCATGCATGTTAACGATGACTAAGGAAATAAAAATGATAGTAAAGTAATATATTTTATATAATGGTCATTGTAAACATAATATCTCTTCTCCCAATTTCTGTTCTTACTTTACAAAAATAAACAAAACATAAGAAAGCGATTTTTTGGTCTCCTTTAAACACACACAAACACAGTAGATAAAACAAGATGTCAGTTTGAGTAACTCCAGGACATAACAGGGATGAGTGGATGCCGCCATCTTGTCTATTTCAAGTTCTCTCTCATTGATTGAGACAGGTGTGTGTTCGTCCCCAAGTGCCGCATGTCAGGATGACAGACACCTGCCTCAATCAATGAGAGAAGACTTGAAATACAGTAGACACAGAAGGCAGCATACACATTGTTTGGTTACTTCATTGAGCAAGAAATATACATTTATTTTAATAATGGAGCTTTTTCTAAATTCAAACGGACCCCCTACAACTGAATGCAGACATTTTATGAGACGGTATCAAATAACCTTTCAAACAGGGATCAACAGGCCCTTAGTAGGAAAGGGCATTAATACTGAATAAAGAATATGCAACAATTTCAAAGATTTTACTGAGTTACAGTTCATATAAGGAAATCAGTCAATTGAAACAAATGCATTAGACTCTACTCTATGGATTTCACATGACTGGGCAGGGGTGCAGCCATAGGTTTGCCTTGGAGGGCATAGACCCCCCACTTGGCAGCCAGGCCAATCGACCAAGGAGCCAGGCCCAGCCAATCAGAATTTGTTTTTTCCCACAAAGTGCTTAATTACAGACAGAAACACGTCTCAGTACCCACCCTAAGATGATCCCGCAGGTGTAGAAGCCGCATGTGGATGGCCTGGGTTGGCGTAGCTACACAAGGTAGCTTGTTTGGCCAAAATAAAGCAAAGCAGTGCGACAACAACACAGAGTTACACATAGGATAAACAAACTTACAGTCAATAACACAATTGAAAAATCTAAGTACAGTCTGTGCAAATGTAGTAAGATTAGGGCGGTAAAGCAATAAATAGGCCATATCATGCTTACTTTACAGTGGCCTAACAGTACCTTGTTAGACAAAACAGTACAGTAACTATAGATTTCCTTCATTTTCTACACTTCACCTCACCTCTCCAATGTATTTTAATATGACCTTTATTTATTCAGGGTAAAACACATTGAGAACACGTTCTCTTTTATAAGTGTGCCCTGTTCACATTGTTAAAAGACAGAACTCAACAAAAACATGCAAATACTCCAACACAGGCAAATATATTACAACATTAAGCACACAACCAGAAACAAACACATTTCCCCTCAAGAGTATCCTCAAACAATGCTTTAAATTCATTTAAAAGCACGCAGCTAATTTTACAGAACATTCCACTTCTGCCTAGATGATACATTTACATTTTAGTCATTTGGCAGAGGCTTTTAGCCAAGCGACTTAAAGAGATGCTCCGGGGACTCTTGTATAATTTTTTAGCCAGTAGTTCTGAAAGTAGCACTAACGAGCCAAAAGTGTTTCAAATTAGGGATTTTGTGGCTAATTGACAATAATTCTGCTCAATATGAGTGTATGAAACTACACATTGACACATCCAGCCAAAGCTAGAAGTTTATAAATACTTTCTTAGTCACCAAAGTAACCAAACAATTACATGTGTGCAGGTATGATGCAAAACAGACGGAATTGATTTAGATTGTTGACAACATGTTATCTATATTTAATCTCCAAATGTTTATTGAAGACAAATAAGTTTGCGCAATGAGCACTTGTTGTCTCTCAAATACAGTTGTTGGTCAGCTAGCCAACGAATTGTAGCCACTGTAGCATAGACATGACAAGAGTCAAAACACCTCAAAACAAGACATGGTATCAATAACAAGATACAGTGAGCTGAAATGAGCCGCAAGGCAGCTTCTTGCTTTGTTGCTAGCTATCTGACCATTCAGAATCATAACACCACGTGGCCTTCTGGCTCATCGCCTTCTGGCTCATCGATGCACACGCATCATAATCTTGATGTTGTCAGCCAACCAGTCTATATAGAAAACATACATCTATAGACATAGACAGCACACTCAGATTGTACAACTGGTTTACAACAGACTTGACAAAACACTTGTGATACAAGTTGCAACAGACATGTTTGTGACACAACATAGTTTGTCTGCACAATTATGATTACACAACCATTTTGCGGTGCCTCTGGGACCGTTGTGGAAATATTTTTGTGCAGACAAACAATCTGTTGTGTCAACACAGTTGTGTCAAAATGTCTTGTAAACCAGTTGCACAAACTGAGTGTGTATGGGGTCAGAGATACCAGAAACTATTTTGAATAAACTACCTAACCAGTAGATACATTGATGTTGTGTGGTGTCTCTATCGAGAGTCTTACTGGTATACTGTTTGGGATAGCCCCCCCCCCCCCCCCCCCCCCGCTTTTCTCAATTTCCGCCTGAAAACATACCCTAATCTAACTGCCTGTATCTCAGACCCAGACGCAAGGATATGCATTTTCTTGGTATCATTTGAAAGAAAACACTCTGAAGTTTGTGGAAATGTGAATTGATTGTAGGAGAATACAACACAGTAGATCTGGTAGAAGAAATAAACATACGTATTCTGTTCTTTTACTGTTGTTGCATGTTTCAAGTGAACAAGAACAGCCAAACATTCAGATATGATGCTGGGGTTAATTTCAAATAAGAACATAAGTGGGCAACAGTATTTGACCATGGTTTCAGACTGATACCTTCAGGAATGAGTAAGGTACATGCCATTGAGCATGAAGTCACCCAGGTGACCCTCACAAGTTTCCCAAATGTACCCAAGTGGCCAAATTGGTACAGTGATACATTGATGCAAATAACTATATACAAAATAAAAATAAAAATAAAAAATGTATTTGAGAAATTGAAAAAAATAAATGAATGAATATTTCAAAAAAATTTAAATAACAAGGGTCACTATTTACATTTTCAATGTACAATATTGTGAAGACCCTCAGTCCTTTACACAATATTGTTCTGCTGATGCCATAGCCCATAGCAGTCTCTTTCTGTTGTGAAGCAGAGGGTCACCGAACAGGTGGTGCAGGTGACAGGGGATTTCTTGTGGCAAAGAGCACAACGAAGCCTCCTTACTGAGCCTTTTTTGTCTTGAGGCACATTCCTGCCTGCAATGATGCATTTTGGCATGTGAACACCACTGGTCGAAGGAGCAGAAGGGACAGAGGTAGAGGGGACAGAAGTTGCTGCAGTGGACTTGCTGTATTTAGCAAGCTCCTGGATGAGCAGCTCCCTGAAGGCTAGCTGTGAGATGGGGGGCTGTCCACAGCTCTTAGCCATTTCCTTCTGGAGTATGAAGGCATTCACCACAGCAATGTCAATGAAATGATAAAACAATGTCTTGTACCGTTCCATGGTCTTGTGGAGAACATTATAGTAGCCTATCAGCGCATTTGACAGGTCCACACCTCCCATGCTCTTGTTGTAGTCCTTCACAGCAGCTGGAATGGGGACATTTTTGGTGGTCCATGCCCCAGTAGCGCCCTTCATACGCCTGACGACGTGAGCACCACGGAAGGACTTGTGGATAGTGGTGCACATGACCACCTCTCTGGTATCCATCCACTTCACAAAGAGCAGGCCATCCACACGAATCCATCTCATGGTACCCCGATCAGCCTGCTTAGGCATGTCATTTACCCTGGTTTTCAGAAATCCCACTCCGTTGGTCCGAATGGTGCGACAGGCCCACACCTCCAGCTTCCTCAGGTCTTTGAACAGGGTAGGGCTTGTGTGTAGAAGTTGTCCACAAACAGTTTGTAGCCCTTCCCTAGCAGCTGAAAATCAAATAACTCCATAACGGAATCATAGCTAAGTCCCTTACCGGTCGCACAACTGCTCTTCCCCTCATAGACAAAAAAATTGCACGTGTATGCACACGTAGAATCAGCCAAAACAAACTGTTTGTAACCCCATTTAGTTGGTTTGTTACGCATGTGTTATTTTAGGCCAACTCTGGCCTTTGAGGCTACCATCCTCTCATCTATGGAAAGGTTCTGGGCGGGCTGAAAATAGGTCTTGCAGGCATCAACGATGTTGTGGTAGAGAGGTTTAATTTTGCAGAGCTTATCAAACCTTGCCGTGCCTCGCTTCTTCTCGTTGTCCTCATCAACGTTTGGGTCACTGATATGAAGCGCCCGTGAGATTGTCAGAAACCTTTTGCATGACATGACCGTGGTGGGGAAAGGCAGTTGATAGAGGGGTGCAGTTTTCCAGAAGTCCTTCAGCGTTTTTAGCTCGACAAGACCCATGTAAATGACCATAGAAAGGTAACAAAATAGATCTGACATGGAAATGGGCTTCCATGTCTCGTTCTTGCCTGCCTGCTTCTTAGCTCCGTACTTATTTGTGTTCAACACCAGGGTATCAACAACTGCCGAGGTGAAGAACAACTGAAAAAGTTGCATGGGGCTGTACTTGGAGGTCATGTCGAGCTGAGGTCCTGGTGGCCTTTTTGGTCTGAATATTGGAGGTGGTGGGGCCACATCCTCCTCCAGCACAGAGTGCCAACGACCCTCCTCCGCTCTGCCAGCAGGTCCACACTTCCCTTCCTCCGCTTCTTTGTCACCGACTTCACACCTCTAGATGGCCGGGCAGGGGTAGGTGTGGTGCCAGAGACAGCAGGGGTCCGACTGGATGAACCAGCTTCAGTGGGGGATGGGAACCTTGGCAGTATGGTCTCCCAATCAGAATCGCTGGGACTGTGAAATAAAGACACAGACACAGATTATATATAGAGTAGGGAAACAATCACTATGGTGAGGAGCTGTTCCCTTATTGTTCCCTGTTCCCTGTTCCGATAAAATAAAATGTAAAAAAGATCTAATATATACAGACACACAGACACAGACACAGAAACACAGACATACACCCACCTACAATGTAGAGCAATGTGTACTTTACACATTTCAATACACATTTCATTACTGATTATATTTGTATATATGGCAAATAAAATAGAAATATCTCCAAAACAACTCAAATGAAAAATATTTGATATTATTAATTTCAAACAACTGTACTTACCAGTCCAACACTGCATCTTCTCCGTACAAGAACATCTCTTCAATTTGCGAGTCAAAAGTATTCTCACTTTCCGAATCATCTTGGAGTAACTCACTGTCACTTTCCCTATCAATTTCTTCAATAATGTCGTGTAGATCTTTATATTTAGACTTGTCATTGATTTTACAGATTTACTCGCCATAATTCTTCAGGTAAAACAGCTGAAAATGCTCTCAAACAATACTGCTGCGTGTAACCAGCGTGGCTGCTTCTGGTAGAATTTTCAATGGCGAATGGCTGTGTTTACGCTCGAGTTTCCCACAAAGGCTAGTCTACCCCGATAGAACCATTACATATTGCCGTTTACCTCAGCTCATTGGCTATCTGCCAAGCTAGATTTCAAGACGATCAGTGGTCATTGGTCCGAAATACAGTCAATCAACGAAGAACTGGTCAGATCATTTGTGCGCAATGAGGTCATAGTTTGGTGTGTTCAAATCAGTTTATTTCGGTCAATATGTCCCGGGAAAAGAACCATGATGTATGAATGTGTTACTAACAAACAGAAGATTGCGATGAAAACAACCATGACTCGATAAACGTCCGTTTAGATTGATTAATTTAATCGAATGTTACGTCCAAAGTTGAAGGACACTGAATTCACGACACAAGCCAACTAAATCTATCTAAATATAATAGTTGATCTCGATTTCTGAAAATATTAACGGTCAATGTGTTGGATATAAACTTCTACGTCTCACACCGCTGTATCCTCACTCAGGAAATCATCCAATCACCCCTCCATCTCTCCTGACCCTGCTCTCACCATGGTGATGCCCCATCTCCTACTCTATACCCGTTAGGACTCACTCAACCTACTGTATTTAACCACATCAACCACAACATACAGTAATCGTATGCACAACATATCAAACCATAAAATAAACTTATCATGCTTCATTTGTTGGTCATATGCATAGTTACGTTTGTGTGATAAAATACATTCTATATTCAGGTGTCTGCTGCACAGCCACACTCAGCCGCCTCAGACAGTTACAACTAATATAAGGGTCAATCACCTCGACAGAAGCTGGGGACTACTGCCAAGAGTACTATATTGATATTGTTACTGTTAACAACCAGGAGGAAGCTGAGCAGCGATGGAAAAATAAACTAAAAAGTTGATTAGTACTGTCAATGTTATCGAAGCTGACTTTAATTAACTTCCTTGGGCTGCAGGGGCAGTATTGAGTAGCCCGGATAAAAGGTGTCCATTTCAAACGGCCTCGTACTCAATTCTTGCTCGTACAATATGCATATTATTATTACTATTGGATAGAAAACACTCTCTAGTTTCTAAAACCGTTTGAATTATATCTGTGAGTAAAACAGAACTCATTTTGCAGCAAACTTCCTGACAGGAAGTGGAAAATCTGAAATCGATGCTCTGTTCTAGGGCCTGCCTATAAATGTCCTTGATATTTATTAGTATACATGCACTTCATACGTCTTCCACTAGATGTCGACAGGCAGTGAGAGAAGAAATGGAGTGTATAACTTGATCTGGGGTCGAATAAAAGCTCTTGGCATGACGTGTCACCAGTTTCCTGTTTCCTGGAGAGCGCGAGAAGGGACCTGGTATTGCCTTCTGAAAAGCTGTCGTTATAGACGACTAATATCTCCTGCTTTGATTTTATTTGATAAATGTGACAATATCATCGTAAAGTATGTTTTTTCAATATAGTTTTATTAGATTATTGAAATTTTTTCGGGACGTTAGGCGTGTTGTGTTGTTCTGTGTTTGTTGACGATGGAGAGCTTCGCGCCACTTAGCTAGTGTGCTTGCTAATTCAAGAGGGAAAAATGCCATTCTAAAACCAAACAACGATTGTTCCCGACAAAGGACCCCTTGTACAACATTCTGATGGAAGATCATCAAAAGTAGGACCCATTTTATGATGTTATTTCATATATCTGTCGAACATGTGTACTAGTAGTTTGCGCCCAGATTTTGGGCACTCTCTCGCTATAACGTAACCTGGATTTCGTAATGAAGTTATTTTTAGAATTCTAAAATGGCGATCGCATTAATGATCGGCTATGAAAAGCCAACTGACTTTTATTCCTGATTATTATTTGACCATGTTTGTCATTTATGAACATTTTGAAAATCTTGGCTCTCTCTAATTCTCTCCTTCTCTCTTTCTTTCTCTCTCTCGGAGGACCTGAGCCCTAGGACCATACGTCAGGACTACCGGGCATGATGACTCCTTGCTGTCCCCAGTCCACCTGGCCTTGCTGCTATTCCAGTTTCAACTGTTCTGCCTGCGGTTATGGAAACCGCCACCTGTCCCAGACCTGCTGTTTTCAACTCTTAATGATCGGCTATGAAAAGCCAACTGAAAATTATTCATGATTATTATTTGATCATGCTTGTCACTTATGAACATTTTGAACATCTTGGCATAGTTCTGTTATAATCTCCACCCAGCACAGCCAGAAGAGGACTGGCCACCCCTCATAGCCTGGTTCCTCTCTAGGTTTCTTCCTGGGTTTTGGCCTTTCTAGGGAGTTTTTCCTTGCCACCGTGCTTCTACACCTGCATTGCTTGCTGTTTGGGGTTTTAGGCTGGGTTTCTGTACAGCACTTCGAGATATTAGCTGATGTACGAATGGCTAAATAAAATAAACTTGATTGATTGACTTAGGGTTGTGGTCCTGTCTGAAGGTGAACCTTCGCCCCAGTCTGAGGGCCTGAGTGCTCTGGAGCAGGTTTTCATCAAGGATCTCTCTATACTTTGCTCCGTTCATCTTTCCCTCGATGCTGACTTGTCTCTTAGTCTGTATATCAAGTAGGGATTCTATTTTTAAGTTAACTTCTTATGGCTGCAAGCCCGACGTCGATACACTTATGACAACAGCCAGCTCAAGTGCAGGGCGCGAAATTCAAAATATATTTTTTTGAAATATTTAACTTTCACACATTAACAAGTCCAATACAGCAATTGAAAGATAAACATCTTGTGAATTCAGCCAACGTGTCCGATTTTTAAAATGTTTTACAGCGAAAACACCACGTATATTTATGTTAGCTCACCACCAAATACAAAAAAGGACAGACATTTTTCACAGCACAGGTAGCATGCACAAAACCAACCTAACTAACCAAGAACCAACCAAACTAACCAAGAAACAACTTCATCAGATGACAGTCTTATAACATGTTATACAATAAATCTATGTTTTGTTCGAAAAATGTGCATATTTGAGGTATAAATCAGTTTTACATTGCAGCTACCATCACAGCTACCGTCACAAATAGCACCGAATTAGCCAGAGTAATTACAGGCACCAACGTGGAATACCTAAATACTCATCATAAAACATTTCTGAAAAATACATGATGTACAGCAAATGAAAGACAAGCATCTTGTGAATCCAGCCAATATTTCCGATTTCTTAAGTGTTTTACAGCGAAAACACAATGTAGCATTATATTAGTTTACCACAATAGCCAGAAACACAAGCCATTTACCAGCTGCAAAAGTTAGCGATCGTAACAAACCAGCAAAAGATATATAATTTTCGACTAACCTTGATAAGCTTCATCAGATGACAGTCCTATAACATCAGGTTATACATACACTTATGTTTTGTTCGAAAATGTGCATATTTAGAGCTGAAATCAGTGGTTATACATTGTGCTAACGTAGCCTCTTTTTCCCAATATGTCCGGATATTTTTATGACAATCACCTATTCTGACCAAATAACTATTCATAAACGTTACTAAAAAAATACATGTTGTATAGGAAATGATAGATACACTAGTTCTTAACCTGTCTAGGATCAGCGTGGCGCTAGCGGCACCCCCCCCCCCCCCACTGAAAAACCAGTGCCGCGAAATTCAAAAAAAATATTTTTTTAAAATATTTAACTTTCACACATTAAAGTCCAATACAGCTAATGAAAGACACAGATCTTATGAATCCAGTCAACATTTCCGATTTTTAAAATGTTTTACAGGGAAGACACAATATGTAAAGATGTACATCTATTACCTAAAAACACATTAGCATAATCCACCATCTTTTATTTGTCCACCAACACCAGTAGCCATCACCAATTCGGCTAAACTAAGATATTTATAGCCCCTAACCAACAAAAAAACTCATTAGATGACAGTCTGATAACATATTTATGGTATGGGATAGGTTTTGTTAGAAAAAAGTGCATATTTCAGGTATATGGCATAGTTTACAATTGCACCCACCATCACAAATGGACTAGAATAATTACAATGAGCAACGTGTTTACCTAACTACTAATCATCAAACATTTCGTAAAAATACACAGCATACACGAATCGAAAGACACAGATCCTGTGAATACAGACAATATTTCAGATTTTCTAAGTGTCTTACAGCGAAAACACAATAAATCGTTATATTAGCTTAGCACATAGCAATTAGCAGCCCAGCACTGATTCTAGCCAAAGTGAGCGATAAAAGTCAACATCGCCAAAAGATATTAATTTTTTCACTAACCTTCTCAGAATTCTTCCGATGACACTCCTGTAACATCACATTACAACATGCATATACAGTTTGATCGAAAATGTTTATATTTAGCCACCAAAATCATGGTTAGACAATGTGAAATGTAGACAAGCTGGTAAAGAAAACGTCCTTGCGCCACTTAGACAGTGATCTACTCTTATACATAAATACTCATAAACGTGACTAAAAAATATAGGGTGGACAGGGATTGATAGACAATTTAATTCTTAATACAATTGCGTTATTACATTTTTTAATTTATCCTTACTTTTCAATACAGTTTGCGCCAAGCGAAGCTACGTCAAAAAACATGGCGTCCTAAGCCACTAAAATGTTTCGACAGAAACACGATTTATCATAATAAAAATGTCCTACCTTGAGCTGTTCTTCCATCAGTATCTTGGGCAAAGGATCCTTTCTTGGGAGAAATCGTCTTTTGGTGGAAAGCTGTCCTCTTGCCATGTGGAAATGTCAACTACGTTCGGGATGAACTGAAAAGCGTGCCCAACTTTTCACATCGTTGCAAAAATAAATGTCCCAAAATCGCACTAAACGGATATAAATTGCTATAAAACGCTTTAAATTAACTACTTTGTGATGTTTGTAACTCCTATAACGAGTGAAAAGATGACCGGAGAAATATAACAGGCTAAACTAACGCTTGGAACAGGAGAGGGTCGGTGTCTTCCACGCGCGTTACGCAGCAAGAAAAGACTTGCTAGCTAAAGGTTTTTTTCAATTGTAGGGCCTGTGAACGAGCAATCGAGCCCGTTGGAATCGTCATCACGTAAAGGCATCCAGGGGAAGACGTAAGAAGTGTCCGTATAGTCATAGCAACGACAGAGCCCTTTTAAATGACTTCAGAAAAGTGGCCAACGTTTCTCAAATCTGACTCCATGTCAGGGAAATTGCTGTAGAATGGGCTCTGTTCCACTTAGAGACAAAATTTCAACTCCTATAGAAACTATAGACTGTTTTCTATCCAATAATAATAATAATATGCATATTGTACGATCAAGGATTTTGTGGGAAGCCGTTTAAAAAATTAGCCACATTAGCATAAATAGTCTAAACAGCGCCCCCATCCCCAACAGGTTAACTTCTTCTGGCTGCAGCCCGACACCGGTACACTTATGACAACATCCAGCTCAAGTGCAGGGCGCGAAATTCAAAATATGTTTTTTTTTAAATATTTAACTTTCACACATTAACAAGTCCAATACAGCATATGAAAGGTGCACATCTTGTGAATCAAGCCAACATGTCCGATTTTTAAAATGTTTTACAGGGAAGACACAATATGTAAATCTATTAGCTAATCACGTTAGCAAAAGACACCACTTTTTTTACTATAACAGTTTATTACTCCATCAGTAGCTATCACAAATTCGACCAAATAAAGATATAAATAGCCACTAACCAAGAAACAACTTCATCAGATGACAGTCTGATAACATATTTATTGTATAGCATATGTTTTGTTCGAAAATGTGCATATTTCAGGTATAAATCATAGTTTACATTTCAGCTACAATCAGAAATTGCACCGAAAGCAGCCATAATATTTACAGACACCAACGTCAAATACTTAATTACTCATCATAAAACATTTCTGAAAAATACATAGTGTACAGCAATTGAAAGACAGGCCTCTTGTGATTCTAGACAAAATTTCCGATTTATTAAATGTTTTACAGCGCAAACAAAATGTAGCGTGATATTAGCATAGCCACAATAGCCAGAAACACTTGGGCGCCCACGACCAGTCAACATGCACGACAGATATTAGAAATAGCATCATAAAATGTTTCTTACTTTTGGTGATCTACCGTCAGAATGTTGGATAAGGTGTCCTTTGTCCAGAATAGTCTTTGTTTTGATCTGGAACGGCAAATATCCCTCTTCATTTACCATGGGCACTTGCCAAGTGACACGTATTACTCCAAGGTCAACAAAGTTAGAAAACGGAACACGGCAAAACTCCCGAAAAAGTTTCAATAATCTGATTAAACTATATTGAAAAAAACATACGTTACGATGATATGGTGACATGTATTAAATCAAATCTAAGCCGGAGATGTTCGCATTTCATAACGACAGCTAAACAGAAGCCATATCAATCTCCTCTTTCGCGCGCTCCAGAAACAGGAAATGAACGGTCACGTCAAACAAAGACCTTTTATTCCACCTCTGACCAAGATAGACACGAAATTTCTTCTCTCACCGCATCTTGACAACCAGGGGAAGGCGTAGGAAGTGTTTGTAGACTCCTACGTCACACGCCCATGCATGCAGTTGAACAGAGCATAGATTTCTGACATTTCACTTCCTGGTCAGGAAAAGTGCTGCAGAAGGATTTCTGTTTCACTCAGAGAAATAATTCAAACGTTTTTAGAAACTAGAGAGTGTTTTCTATCCAATTGTAATAATAATATGCATATTGTACGAGCAAGAATTGAGTATGACGCCGTTTGAAAAAAAAAAGCTGTGGAATGACGCTCCCCATTCAACTTGACAGAGCTTGAAAGGGTCTGCAGAGAAGAATGAGACAAAGTCCCCAAATACAGGTGTGCCAAGCTTGTAGCATCAAACCCAAGAATACTCAAGGCTGTAATCGCTGACAAGGTGCTTCAACAAAGTGCTGTGTAAAGGGTCTGACTACTAATGTAAATGACATATTTCAGTTGTATATATTTTTATAGATTTGAAAACATTTATAAAAACCTGTCTTTGCTTCGTCATTATGGGGTATTTTGTTTAGATTGATGAGGGGAAAAAAACGATTAAATCCATTTCATAATAACCTGTAAAATAACAAAATGTGGAAAAAGTCAACGGGTCTGAATCCTTTCCGAATGGACTGTAGTATGTATAAGCTGTAAGTAGAAGCCTAAGTATTGTTGTCCATTCGTTTACTCCAATTAGGGGAGGGGCGGTAGGGTTAGGAGAAAATATCAAAGGAAAATATGTTTAAAAAATATATATTTAAAATAATATATATATTTACTAAATAATATATTTACTAAATAATATATTTATGCGATTGGAAACGATGCAGACATTACATTGATATAAGCCACAATCTATCTGCAAAAATAAAGCTGATCTACACCCCCTTGTGCTTTTTTTCTCCAGTTTCCATCAGAACTCTGTGGCGCAGGTGTCAGTCTTTAGCTTTGTTAGCTTATAATCATTTGGAATACCAAGTTTGCATCATGCTTCCCTTTTTTGCCTTAAGGTTACTGAATATACACAATTATTTAGGATGCTTAAGACAGAAGAGCGTTCTATACTATATAAATACATTATTTGAACAACAGTGCAGAAAGTGGTTTTACATTAAAAAAAATCAAAATAGTATGTCTTCAATGGGATTCAACCTCATACCCTCACATCCCTGAATGTTTCACAGTTCCGTACTGTACCTGCTAAGCTACCGGTCAGGAAAACTATTTTGTATGAAATCGTAACTATATTTATAAGTACAGTTTCCAGTAGAGGTTGGTGCTAGAAAGCAGCTTGGAATCAAAGAAAGCATTGGAACCACAGCAAAATCTGTGGGATCTCGTATTTTGCAACACACAGTTTGAAAAAGCACGTGATCAAACTAAGCATCTGACATCATTGATGACATAAACACTTGAGGAGCTCATACTCTTGTCAAAACTCTCATGTTAAGGATCAGGTTACAGTGGGTCCGCTCTACAGTGTGCTCTCTCTCGTAGAGGGGGAATGTCATGACTCTGCTGTGATGATCTGAAGGATCAGGTTACGGTGGGTCCGCTCCATAGCGTGCTCTCTCTCGTAGAGGGGGGAGAGCGGGAAGTCGGCTGTTTTATGGGCGGTCATAAATTACGCTGCCTCTATGCTCTGTAGTGTTCGAGATTGGAATGTAAACTGTGGAACACAGAGAAACCCTTGGACATCAAAAGTTAGAATAATTAAACAATATTTCTATTTTTGAGAATGTGGGAGTGGTCCGTGGACACTTAAGGGGCAGTCATGATGAAGTTGTTTCATTTGGTGACCTCATGAAAGACAGGAAATGCACATTACTGTATCTCTGTTTGTGTACACTTTTAAATTATCAGATTTACATCTAGATGTTGTATAAAATGAATGAGTAAATATGAAACTACTTGTGAAAAGATGAAAATGAGAGTATGCATTTTCATATAAAGTTTATAGTCAGTAGCCACCACCCCCGTGAGCCAGACAGTACATCAGGCGTCATGAAACCTTCCTTTTCTACTCCAGAGTATAAAACCACCCTTGACGAAATGTACATTCATGCCAAAGAGACCCACAGGAAGACGGACAACTCAAATGGATAAGAAGACTAGAAAACATGCAGCTGATGCTACGCGTGAAATGGTTAACAACTAAAACTCTGTAGGCCACGGAGACCATGTAGCGCCGCCTACACGACTGGAAATGATTAAACTCTGAGACTATTGATCATTACAGAATAAGAGCAAATCCGAGACGTAGAATTACTTTTCTGCAGCTGGAAATGATGTAATTCTAGTACGAGAATAGTGACAACCGCGGAAGCATCTATTCTATGCAATGACCATCCGTACGCCTGACGTACCCATTACAACAGACACTATCCAGAGCCGCTGAGAAAGCGACAACTACGAAAGACATTGACTTCTAGGGATGTTAAAGACTCTCTGATGAACTGACTCTCCAGCAGACAGACCGGTGATTCCAACAGAGAGACAACAATGACATATGGGCGTAAATATATACATTGCAATTGTTTTCGAATGAACAACCGTTCATGTGCAAAGGATTAGCATTTCAATTAATATAATTATCAACTGTGTGTAGTGAATCCATGTCTTTCTCGCTCTTTTCCTGTCTCCACCCCTTTCCATTGACTACCAAGCCGTCATACCTGTTTAGCCCACTAGGGACTTATCAATGCATTGTGTTAGTAACCAATAACTATATTGTTTGTTCATGTAATTCTGTGATTTGTTTAATTAGTTAGTCAATAAATAATTAAGCCAATTTGTATATCGTTCATTCATTATGGAAACTAGGGTTCGTGCAGATATCCAAGGGTGTGTGGCATTCAGATATGAGACCGATGAGGTAGTAATGATACATTAATAGAAGACTAATCGATAAGATGTGAAAATATCTGAGGAGTCGATTCGGGAAATAGACACTATAAACATTTTCCCGTGGTGCCCCGACTTCCTGGTTAATTAAAGTTTACATTATTAGTTTAAAACCTCTCTAAGGTAGGGGGCAGTATTTTGACATCCGGATGAAAAGCGTGCCCAAAGTAAACTGCGTGTTACTCAGGCCCAGAAGCTAGAATATGCATATAATTGGTAGATTTGGATAGAAAACACTCTAAAGTTTCCAAAACTGTTAGAATCATGTCTGTGAGTATAAAATAACTGATATGGTAAGCGGAAACCTGAGGAACATCCATCCAGGAAGTGCCATTATTTTGAAATGGGTGTTTTTCCATTGAAAGCCTATCCACCATATAAAGGGATATGACCCAGATTACATTCCCTATGGCTTCCACTAGATGTCAGCAGTCTTTAGACATGGTTTCAGGCTTTTATTCTGAAAAATGAGGGAGAATGACCACTTTGAGTGAGTGGAGAGTGGAAAGTCCCAGAGCAGTTTCATGTGCACGACCGAGAGTGCGCCGTTGGTTCTTTTTCCTTTCTAATGAAAACCGGTTTGTCCATGTTGAAATATTATTGATTATTTAGAGTAAATACAACCTGAGGATTGATTATAAACATCATTTGACATGTTTCTACGAACTTTACTGCTACTATTTAGATTTTTTGTCTGCCTGTTGTGACTGCCTTTTGAGCTAATGGATTACTGAACAAAACATGCCAATTTTGGACATTTATTTTGGACATAAAGAGGGACTTTATTGAACAAAACAAACATTTTTTGTGTAACATGGAGTCTTGTGAGTGCAACCATATGAAGATTGTGGTGTTTTTTTTCTGCATTACCAAATGAGGAGAAACAAACTTCACACAGCAGTCAGAGTTATACTTAAACTACATTTTTAATAATATGAGATTTGCAATAGCAATTTGACTTTCAAACGATTCGCTATTTCCAATGAACCGTTGAGAGTCCCAACACAATGGCGACTGAGATATTTTATAGCAAAGATCCACCCCCCTTTGACATGACAAACCACAGATATTTAGGAACTGTTCACAAAGAAAGACTTTTACTTGAGAGAGGAGTATCCCATAGCCAGATAGCATTCACTATAAATTATTGTTCAGTTTGGTCCCTAAGACGAGGTTCTAATCTCATTCCTGGTACTTCATAGTACAAAAACACCAACTAATCCCATGGCATATATCAATTGTCAACTCTAGATACCCCCATCTCAAGTAAACCCCCTCTCAACCCCACTCCTGGACAAGCTCACTGAGGGGAGTGGGCCTCTAGGTCATACACTATCCCAGGATAAGTGCAACATCAGAGAGGACATACAATAGTTCCAGACACTGCCATACACCTCCCCCCAAATGGAAAAGGTGGGAGTTACTTGTGCAGAGACATTGTGGAGACAGGTAGTTGGTTCCCCATTATTCACGCCATCCCTGCAAGTGGTTTAAGAATAGGGAAAGACACTTTCACATATGAAAACAATGTTCCAGCCTGACCTCTCCCCTCTCTGGGCCCCAAGTGACTGAGCCCTAGCTGAGGGAAAAGTGCAACTGCCAACACTAGAGTCCAAAGGGATACATTCTAAATAACAAGTATATCACATAAGCATAGTATACAAACAAACATCTTAATTATCTATATTACCCAACTAATTCTGATTCATCCGCCACAAGATCATCAAAGGTAAGATATTAATTTTATCGCTATTACTGACTTTTGCGACTCCTCTACCTGGCTGGGAAATGCCTGTATGCTTTTGTGCTCTACCTGGGAGCGGTCCTCAGATAATCGCATTGCATGCTTTCGACCGTAAAGCCTTTTTGAAATCTGACACAACGGCTGGATTAACTTCTTATGGCTGCAAGCCCGAGGCCGCCCACAATATGACAACAGCCAGCTCAAGTGCAGGGCGCGAAATTCAAAGGATATTTTTTTTTAATATTTAACTTTCACACATTAACAAGTCCAATACAGCAAATGAAAGGTACACATCTTGTGAATCTAGCCAACATGTCCAATTTTTAAAATGTTTTACAGCGAAAACAGCACGTATATTTATGTTAGCTCACCACCAAATACAAAAAAGGACAGACATTTTTCACAGCACAGGTAGCATGCACAAAGCCAACCTAACTAACCAAGAACCAACCAAACTAACCAAGAAACAACTTCATCAGATGACAGTCTTATAACGTTATTCAATAAATCTATGTTTTGTTCGAAAAATGTGCATATTTCAGGTATAAATCATAGTTTATATTACAGCTACAATCAGAAATTGCACTGAAAGCAGCCATAATAATTACAGACACCAACGTCAAATACCTAAATACTCATCATAAAACATTTCTGAAAAATCGATGGTGTACAGCAAATTAAAGACAAACATCTTGTGAATCCAGCCAATATTTCCGATTTTTTAAGTGTTTTACAGCGAAAACACAATATAGCATTATATTAGCTTACTACGATAGCCTACCACACTACCGCATTCATTCATCAAGTCACGTTAGCGATAGCAATAGGCACGTTAGCAAAAGTGAATAAACCAGCAAGATATATAATTTTTGACTAACCTTGATAAGCTTCATCAGATGACAGTCCTATAACATCAGATTATACATACACGTATGTTTTGTTCGAAAATGTGCATATTTAGAGCTGAAATGAGTGGTTATACATTGTGCTAACGTTGTGCTAACGTAGCATCTTTTTCCCACAACGTCCGGATATTTTTCTGACACTTTTTCTGACACACATATTCTGACCAAATAACTATTCATAAACATAACTAAAGGATACATGTTGTATAGTAAATGATTGATACACTAGTTCTTAATGAAATCGGCGTGTTAGAATTCTAAAAATAACTTCATTACGACATCCAGCTTAGGTTTAGCGAGAGAGTACCCAAAAGCTGGGCGCAAACGACTAGCACAACATGTTCGACAGATATATGAAATAGCATCATAAAATGGGTCCTACTTTTGATGATCTTTCATCAGAATGTTGTACAAGGGGTCCTTTGTCGGGAACAATCGCTGTTTGGATTTAGAACGGCCTTTTTCCCTCTCGATTTAGCAAGCACACTTGCCAAGTGGCACGGATCTCTCCATCGTCAACAAACGGAAGAGAACGGAACACGGCAAAACTCCCGAAAAAATGTCAATAATCTGATTAAACTATATTGAAAAAACATACTTTACGATGATGTTGTCACATGTATCAAATAAAATCAAAGCCGGAGATATTAGTCATCCATAACGACAGCTTATCAGAAGGCAAATCCAGGTCCCTCCTCGCGCTCTTCAGAAAACAGGAAACTGGTGACACGTCATGCCAAGAGCAATGATTCGTGCCCAGATCAAGTTACACACTCAATTTCTTCTCTCACTGCTTGTCGACATCTAGTGGAAGACGTATGAAGTGCATCTAAACTAATAAATATCAAGGACTTTAATAGGCAGCCCCTAGAACATGACGTCGATTTCAGAGTTTCCACTTCCTGTCAGGAAGTTTGCTGCAAAAGGAGTTCTGTTTTACTCACAGATATAATTCAAACGGTTTTAGAAACTAGAGAGTGTTTTCTATCCAATAGTAATAATAATATGCATATTGTACGACCAAGAATTGAGTACGAGGGCGTTTAAATTGGGCATGATTTCCCCCCAAAGTGAAAACAGCGCCCTCTGTCCTCAACAGGTTTTAAAATGAAACCACACATCAATATATTAAATGTACCTAGTTAGTAGATAGTTTATTTCTAAATGGTTTCTGGTATCCATCTCTGATCCCATACACACTACTTTTGTACAACTGATGTACAAGACATTTGCCATAACTGTGTTGATCCAACAGATAGTTTGTCTGCACAAAAATATTTACACAACAGTCGCACAGATATCGCACAGGGGTTGTGTAGTCATTTTTGTGCAGACAAACTCTCAGTTGTATCACAAACATATCCCTTGTATCACATCCATTCTGTCAAATGTGTTGTACATCAGTTGTATGACCTGAGTGTGTACGAAGCCAACCTCATTTTCTATATTACAGATGTAGGGTCTTAATTTGACCCAACCTGTTGCAGGAGAACTTCGCTTCAATGCGGTTAAACTTGTAGTGTATTTGAGGTTCAAAAGGCTTCTGAAGTTTGACATTTCCACTTTAAAATGTCAAACTTAATTTCCCTTACATAAACATATATCAACCCCTACAAAAATGTCCATTCATTCACATAGTAATTCACATTTCCTATTGGTGCAGGAGTATTTTAAACTGGCTCAAATTAAGATCCTACATATGTAGATACACTACTGACCGTCAGTCTCGTTGAGAGGTGAGGGGGGTGGTAAATTAAGGAAATAGGCTGCGTGCCATCTGTGGTTACCAACTGTTTTGCCTACCAGTGTCCCAATGTTTGCCCATTGTTTGCCCATGTAAAACATGTGTCATCATTCTTTCCAGGATTTACATTATATGTTTAGGTAGGCAAAACAACAAAACTATTTCAACTGTATAAATACCCAAGTTATCATTAGACTTCTCCAATCACAAGGATCAAACCCCTTCATTCTGCACAGGCCAGAGACAGTCATACTTTACACAGCCAAGACCCCATCATACTCTACACAGCCCACAGCAGGTAAGACACAACAACAATGTATCTGAGATAATGATAACACTGTACCAGTTTGTGAGGTTACTAAATGCATGTCACTCAAAGGGAAAAACACTATAGTCAGTTTTCTAGATACAGCTGGATTTGAATTTGTTTGACCCATTAAAGTATTGCTATGATATAATTGTTATGTTGATAAAGTGGAGAAGGAGAATTTGAGGAATTGGAATTTGGAACTTTCAATGTGTCAGTGTTCTGATCCTGATTTCTTGATTGAAAATACTAATGGTCAAAGTGTGCAAACTCAAACTCATACATTTGACACATGTCCTCATACAGGACAGCATCCTATCACTTCCCCACTGTCTCTCCTGACCCTGCTGTCACCATAGACATGACACCTCTCCTGCTCCTACTCTCAGCCGGTAGGTATTCAGTCAACATACTCTACACTGTAACGGAAAACTCCAAATGATATGGTAATTTTAGGTATTACAAGCAGTAAAAAATACAGAATGCTTGTATGCAGCATGCTGTAAATGACAGTGCATTGTGCAAAAATGTCTGTATTTTGAGCGGTATACTGTTTTTACGGTAACTTACTGGCAGCTAATTACCTGTAAATTATTGTAAAAAAAAAGGTACAGTATGTTTCTGTAAATTCCAAAGAAACTTTGGTTAAACAGTACATTACTGTACGTTTTACTGTAAAGTGCAGCCAACCTTGTTGCACCAATCCCTTTCAATTACCGTAAAATACTTTGAATCTACCATTAATTATCTACCATTGTTTGCTGGTCTTCTTTTTTGGCTGATACATTGTTGTAACACTGATTGTTCACAGTGAACATACGTGCTTTTCGAGATATAAACCAGACAACGATTTGACAGAAAGAACAAATCAAGTTAACCCCATCAACAACGACATACTCTATAGCTACATGTATGACATCACAAACCGTGAAACAAACCTCAGTAACACTTCATTTTAAGCTGTCCTTATTACAGTGTAATTACATGTGTAATAATACTCTAACAAGTATTGCAGTTAACTGTAACTACTGATAGTTACACTGTAATAACAACATGTAAATGGTAGTACGTGTTGTGATAAATAATTACAAAGGTGTAACAAGGAATGCTAGTTATCATGCTTGTTACAAATGGGCAGGTTTCCACTAAATTCACAACGGTAGTATTTTGTTTCTTCTTTCAAACCATAGTACATGTAATGTTTGCCTAAGTACAATGTAATTACTAGGTGTTACACAGGATTTAGCTAGTTAAAATGAAGTGTATTTTGAGGGGTAATTGTAATCAATGTGTACATATATAATACCTGTCACGAATATCACCGAAGGTGGCTCCCCTTCCGGCTTGTTGTTATTGTACGTAGGAGGTGTATTGTTGATTTTGGGTTTTCGCTGTCCGGTTTATGTAACAGTGGTCTTTGGGTTGTGTTTGCGCCTGTGTTTTGGCTTCACCCATTTTTGTACCTGTTCCTGTTTACTGTGGACATTAAACGTTTTTTCCCGTGAAACTTCTGCTCTCTGCACCAGACTCCACACCCATCATTCTCCTGACGTTACAATACCTTACCCATCCTGACAACCTGACCCTCATTTTAAAGCTTCTGGAAGTTTCACTTTATTTCTGTACCTTATTGTGAAATGACCCAGATGTTACACGCAACAACACTGAGTGGAGATATAGTTTGAACAGTGCACATCCAATGGTAAGTAATTAGAGCCTATTGAGCATAGGCTATAATCTCTCAGACACCCAGCTCATCCACGAGGGATCAAAACCTTTGTGAGAGTTGTTACTGTATGCATATGAGAAAGAATGAAACACTAAGTAGGTTAATTTAGTGAAAACCTACCCATTTGTAACAAGCATGGTAACAAGCATTCATTGTTACACCTTTGTAAATACATACCACAATAACTACTAGTTACATGTTGTTATTACACTGTAACTATGAGTTAATACCGTTAACTACAATAGTTGTGAGTCTAATTACACCACTATAAGGAACCCTTAATTAAGTGTTACGAAAACCTCCTCCTTTTGTTGGTCATGTGCATGCTAACATTGAACTTAATCAAATTGTTTTTGTCCTCAGTTGTCTGCTGCACAGCCGCACTCAGCCGCCTCAAACAGTTCCATCTCATTACAGAAGAATTAAAGTGGACCGAAGCACAGGACATCTGCCGGAAGAACTATACTGACCTCATCACTGTGTACAATCGTGAGGAATTTGAGCATCTGATACAGTTTATGGGATCTGATTGCAACACTAAAGCCTGGATAGGTCTCCATCGCAAAGAGCACAGTCTGAAGTGGTCCAATGGAGACATTGTTAATGACACTGCATGGTTACCACTTCCAAGCCCGTGCACAGAGCCAATGTGTGCAACAATATTGAAATATAGTACAACATGGGAGATTTGTACAGAGCAGAAATACTTTATGTGTTACAGAAAAGGTAAAACATTCCATACTACAAAAAAACTCAGATTTCCTGTTTCCTTGCGCCTCACCAACATCCATTTCAAATTATTATAATTCTTCAACAATATCGAGATAATTATTTTATATCAAACTAAGTTGAGACGAGTAAAATGTTTGTCCATTCTGTGTGTGCAGGGTCTCGTGATCCCTTCCTGATTAAACAGAACATGACCTGGTATGAGGCTCAGAGTTACTGCAGAGAGAACTACACTGACCTGGTCAGAATCAGGAACGAGGGACAGAAGGAGGAAGTGAAGAACAAAGGGATGAACAGCAACATTCCTTACTGGATCGGCCTGCTGTATGATGACTGGGAGTGGTCTGATGGAGGGAGATCTGCCTACAGAGACTCTCCTATTCGAGGAGATAGTCATGCTGTTGTTTACTTTTCTGAAAAAACTATACTCGCAGTGCCAAATGTAAATAATGAACAATCACTCTGCTCTGAAGGTAAGTTGTCAAAGAAGAACATAATCTGGTTCACGCTGGTTCCACCGTGCTATAATGTTATTGAACTATTTCTGAAATTATTATGTGCCTGCTTATCGTGTCCCTAAAATCTGACAGTTAAATTGGGTGCTAAAGCAAGCTAATATGAACATGTTAAATATCTGGAATACCACATATCTTTCCTGATCAGTTCGCATCCACAATATCAGTGAAAGAATGTCTTGGGAACAGGCTATAATGATATATAACTCTTACTGAAATTATTATGTACTTACTCATCTTGTCCCTAAAATCTGAGAGTTAAAATAGGTGTTAAAACAAGCTAATATGAAAAAGTTAAATATCTTGAATACCACATTTATGTATTTCAGGATCAGTTATCATCCACGTCATCAGTGAAAGAATGTCTTGGGAACAGGCTCTGGACTACTGCAAGAAGAACTACCATGGACTGCTGCGAATTGAGACAGAAGAAGACCTGGGGGCGATCAAGCAGAAGTTTAATGGGACCGATTTTACTGGTCCTGTGTGGGTGGGTCTGAGACAGAGCCGTCTCTTTGGGTTCTGGGTCTGGACCAATGGGCTGCCAGTGGGGTGGAGTAACTGGGAGGGAGACAGACAGCCTGAACAGCCTCTGTCCAACCATTGTGGTGCCATGTCAATGGAGGAGGGATACAAGTGGAGTGATCAGGATTGTCTGTCCAAGCTCTTATTTATTTGTGAAGAAGAGTTGTAATACATTTCCCCCTTGTTAATTTAATTAACTGTCTTTACCATTTCTCACATTTTGATTGAAATGTGTTTTTTTTAGGTCATTGCTGATTGAAATCGTCTTGACAAAGATTTTTTATGTTTAAGCTTTCAGCATGCAATGCAATGTACAATATACCTTGTCATTGATATAACGTGTTATCAAAAATGTTTGAGTAAAATTGTGTGATATTTCAGATATTTAAAAAATGTAAATAAAAAAATAAAGATCATTATGTCATGTTTTTAAAATATTTTATTCACTTGTCATAATACGTTTGCCATTAAGCAAACTTGTTTATCCTACATTTACCCATAGTCATCACTATTGTAACTATGGGTTACTGTAATTAATACTCTAGATAGTCGAAATACAATTTTCTTTAATTAATAGTATCATGCATGTTAACGCTAAGGAAATAAAAATTATAGTAAAGTAATATATTTTATATAATGGACATTGTAAGCATAATATCTCTTCTCCCAATTTCAGTTCTTACTTTACAAAAATAAACAAAACATAAGAAAGAGATTTTTTTGTCTTCTTTTAAACACACACAAACACAGTAGATGCTGCAACAAGATGTCAGTTTGAGTAACTCCAGGACATAACAGGGATGAGTGGATGCCGCCATCTTGTCTATTTCAAGATCTCTCTCTGTAACGATCTTCGTCTGGAGAAAGAGAGGAGGACCAAAGCGCAGCGTGGTAAGTGTTCATGATGAAACTTTAATAGAACAAACTGAACACTGAAATACAAAACAAAAAATTGAACGAACGAAAACCGAAACAGTTCCGTGTGGAACACACAGACACGGAAGACAACCACCCACGAAACCCAGGTGAAAAAAGGCTACCTAAGTATGATTCTCAATCATAGACAACTAACGACACCTGCCTCTGATTGAGAATCATACCAGGCCAAACGAAAAAACCAACATAGAAACACAAACATAGATAACCCACCCAACTCACGTCCTGACCATACTAAAACAAAGAAATAACAAAATAAATAAGGTCAGAATGTGACACTCTCATTGATCGAGACAGGTGGGTGTCCGTCCCCAAGTGTCGCATGTCAGGATGACAGACACCTGCCTCAATCAATGAGTGAAGACTTGAAATACAGTACACATAGATGGCAGCGTACACATTGTTGGATTACTTCATGGAGCAAAAAATATAAATTTATTTTAATAACGGAGCTTTTTCTAAATTCAAACGGACCCCCTACAACTGAATGCAGACATTTTATGAGACGGCATTTTATGAGACGGTATCAAATAACCTTTCAAACAGGGATCAACAGGCCCTTAGTAGGAAAGGGCATTAATACTGAATAAAAAATGTGCAACAATTTCAAAGATTTTACTGAGTTACAGTTCATATAAGGAAATCAGTCAATTGAAACAAATGCATTAGACTCTACTCTATGGATTTCACATGACTGGGCAGGAGTGCAGCCATAGGTTAGGGTTAGAAGCCGCATGTGGATGGCCTGGGTTGGCGTAGCTACACAAGGTAGCTTGTTTGGCCAAAATAAAGCAAAGCAGTGCGACAACAACACAGAGTTAACACATAGGATAAACAAACTTAACACAATTGAAAAATCTAAGTACAGTCTGTGCAAATGTAGTAAGATTAGGGCGGTAAAGCAATAAATAGGCCATATCATGCTTACTTTACAGTGGCCTAACAGTACCATGTTAGACAAAACAGTACAGTAACTATAGATTTCCTTCATTTTCTACACTTCACCTCACCTCTCCAATGTATTTTAATATGACCTTTATTTATTCAGGGTAAAACACATTGAGAACACGTTCTCTTTTATAAGTGTGCCCTGTTCACATTGTTAAAAGACAGAACTCAACAAAAACATGCAAATACTCCAACACAGGCAAATATATTACAACAATAAGCACACGAGCAGAAACAAACACATTTCCCCTCAAGAGTATCCTCAAACAATGCTTTAAATTCATTTAAAAGCACGCAGCTAATTTTACAGAACATTCCACTTCTGCCTAGATGATACATTTACATTTTAGTCATTTGGCAGAGGCTTTTAGCCAAGCGACTTAAAGAGATGCTCCGGGGACTCTTGTATAATTTTTTAGCCAGTAGTTCTGAAAGTAGCACTAACGAGCCAAAAGTGTTTCAAATTAGGGATTTTGTGGCTAATTGACAATAATTCTGCTCAATATGAGTGTATGAAACTACACATTGACACATCCAGCCAAAGCTAGAAGTTTATAAATACTTTCTTAGTCACCAAAGTAACCAAACAATTACATGTGTGCAGGTATGATGCAAAACAGACGGAATTGATTTAGAGTGTTGACAACGTGTTATCTATATTTAATCTCCAAATGTTTATTGAAGACAAATACGTTTGCGCAATGAGCACTTGTTGTCTCTCAAATACAGTTGTTGGTCAGCTAGCCAACGAATTGTAGCCACTGTAGCATAGACATGACAAGAGTCAAAACACCTCAAAACAAGACATGGTATCAATAACAAGATACAGTGAGCTGAAATGAGCCACAAGGCAGCTTCTTGCTTTGTTGCTAGCTATCTGACCATTCAGAATCATAACACCACGTGGCCTTCTGGCTCATCGCCTTCTGGCTCATCGATGCACACGCATCATATTCTTGATGTTGTCAGCCAACCAGTCTATATAGAAAACATACATCTATAGACATAGACAGCCCACTCAGATTGTACAACTGGTGTACAACAGACTTGACAAAACACTTGTGATACAAGTTGCAACAGACATGTTTGTGACACAACATAGTTTGTCTGCACAATTATGATTACACAACCATTTTGCGGTGCCTCTGGGACCGTTGTGGAAATATTTTTGTGCAGACAAACAATCTGTTGTGTCAACACAGTTGTGTCAAATGCCTTGTAAACCAGTTGCACAAACTGAGTGTGTATGGGGTCAGAGATACCAGAAACTATTTTGAATAAACTACCTAACCAGTAGATACATTGATGTTGTGTGGTGTCTCTATCGAGAGTCTTACTGGTATACTGTTTGGGATAGCCCCCCCCCCCCCGCCTTTCTCAATTTCCACCTGAAAACATACCCTAATCTAACTGCCTGTATCTCAGACCCAGACGCAAGGATATGCATTTTCTTGGTATCATTTGAAAGAAAACACTCTGAAGTTTGTGGAAATGTGAATTGATTGTAGGAGAATACAACACAGTATATCTGGTAGAAGAAATAAACATACGTTTTCTGTTCTTTTACTGTTGTTGCATGTTTCAAGTGAACAAGAACAGCCAAACATTCAGATATGATGCTGGGGTTAATTTAAAAAAAGAACATAAGTGGGCAACAGTATTTGACCATGGTTTCAGACTGATACCTTCAGGAATGAGTAAGGTACATGCCATTGAGCATGAAGTCACCCAGGTGACCCTCACAAGTTTCCCAAATGTACCCAAGTGGCCAAATTGGTACAGTGATACATTGATGCAAATAACTATATACAAAATAAAAATAAAAATAAAAAATGTATTTGAGAAATTGAAAAAAATAAATGAATGAATATTTCAAAAAATTTAAAATAACAAGGGTCACTATTTACATTTTCAATGTACAATATTGTGAAGACCCTCAGTCCTTTACACAATATTGTTCTGCTGATGCCATAGCCCATAGCAGTCTCTTTCTGTTGTGAAGCAGAGGGTCACCGAACAGGTGGTGCAGGTGACAGGGGATTTCTTGTGGCAAAGAGCACAACGAATCCTCCCTACTGAGCCTTTTTTGTCTTGAGGCACATTCCTGCCTGCAATGATGCATTTTGGCATGTGAACACCACTGGTCGAAGGAGCAGAAGGGACAGAGGTAGAGGGGACAGAAGTTGCTGCAGTGGACTTGCTGTATTTAGCAAGCTCCTGGATGAGCAGCTCCCTGAAGGCTAGCTGTGAGATGGGGGGCTGTCCACAGCTCTTAGCCATTTCCTTCTGGAGTATGAAGGCATTCACCACAGCAATGTCAATGAAATGATAAAACAATGTCTTGTACCGTTCCATGGTCTTGTGGAGAACATTATAGTAGCCTATCAGCGCATCTGACAGGTCCACATCTCCCATGCTCTTGTTGTAGTCCTTCACAGCAGCTGGAACGGGGACTTTTTTGGTGGTTCATGCCCCAGTAGCGCCCTTCATACGCCTGACGACGTGAGCACCACTGAAGGACTTGTGGATAGTGGTGCACATGACCACCTCTCTGGTATCCATCCACTTCACAAAGAGCAGGCCATCCACACGAATCCATCTCATGGTACCCCGATCAGCCTGCTTAGGCATGTCATTTACCCTGGTTTTCAGAAATCCCACTCCGTTGGTCCGAATGGTGCGACAGGCCCACACCTCCAGCTTCCTCAGGTCTTTGAACAGGGTAGGGCTTGTGTAGAAGTTGTCCACAAACAGTTTGTAGCCCTTCCCTAGCAGCTGAAAATCAAATAACTCCATAACGGAATCATAGCTAAGTCCCTTACCGGTCGCACAACTGCTCTTCCCCTCATAGACAAAAAAATTGCACGTGTATGCACACGCAGAATCAGCCAAAACAAACAGTTTGTAACGCATGTATTATTTTAGGCTAATTCTGGCCTTTGAGGATACCATCCTCTCATCTATGGAAAGGTTCTGGGTGGGCTGAAAATAGGTCTTGCAGGCATCAACGATGTTGTGGTAGAGAGGTTTAATTTTGCAGAGCTTATCAAACCTTGCCGTGCCTCGCTTCTTCTCGTTGTCCTCATCAACTTTTGGGTCACTGATATGAAGCGCCCGTGAGATTGTCAGAAACCTTTTGCATGACATGACCGTGGTGGGGAAAGGCAGTTGATAGAGGTGAGCAGTTTTCCAGAAGTCCTTCAGGGTTTTTAGCTCGACAAGACTGTAACGGCGTTCCTCTCTCTCTTCATAAGAAGAGGAGGAGTAGTGATCGAGCCAAGGCGCAGCGGGTTGTGAATACATGATGAATTTTATTTACAAGACAAAACGAAACAAACTATACTTGAATAAACTAGCAAAATAACAAAACGAAAGTAGACAGACTTAGTACGACGAACTGACATAACACACGCAGAACGAACGAACAAGTACTTACTACAAAAACGCACGAACAAACCGAAACAATCCCGTATGGTGTAACATCGACACAGACACAGGAGACAATCACCCACAAACAAACAGTGAGAACACCCTACCTAAATATGACTCTTAATTAGAGGAGAACGCAAAACACCTGCCTCTAATTAAGAGCCATACCAGGCAACCACAACCAACATAGAAACAGATAACATAGACGGCCCACCCAAAACACATGCCCTGACCTAAACACATACAAAAACAACATAAAACAGGTCAGGACCGTTACAGAACCCCCCCCTCAAGGTGCGAACGCCGGGCGCACCAGCACAAAGTCCAGGGGAGGGTCTGGGTGGGCAGTTGACCACGGTGGTGGCTCCGGCTCTGGACGCTGTCCCCACACCACCATAGTCACTCCCCGTTTCTGTCTTCCCCTCCCAATGACCACCCTAAAACTCACATCCCCTAAATAAACGGCCAGCACCAGGACAAGGGGCAGCACCGGGACAAGGGGCAGCACCGGGACAAGGGGCAGCACCGGGACAAGGGGCAGCACCGGGACAAGGGGCAGCACCGGGACAAGGGGCAGCACCGGGACAAGGGGCAGCACCGGGACAAGGGGCAGCACCAGGATAAGGGGCAGCACCATGATAAAGACCAGCACCGGGATAAGGGGCAGCACCGGGATAAGGGGCAACACCGGGACAAGGGGCAACACCGGGACAAGGGGCAACACCGGGACAAGGGGCAGGTCCCGGCTGATATACTCTGGCAGATCCTGGCTGAGGGACTCTGGCAGGTCTATGCAGGCTGACGGCTCTCGACGCTCATGGCAGGCTGACGGCTCTCGACGCTCATGGCAGGCTGACGGCTCTCGACGCTCATGGCGGGCTGACGGCTCTCGACGCTCATGGCGGGCTGACGGCTCTCGACGCTCATGGCGGGCTGACGGCTCTCGACGCTCATGGCGGGCTGACGGCTCTCGACGCTCATGGCGGGCTGACGGCTCTCGACGCTCATGGCTCGCTGGCGGCTCTGGCAGATCCTGTCTGGTTGGCGGCTCTGGCAGATCCTGTCTGGTTGGCGGCTCTGGCGGATCCTGTCTGGTTGGCGGCTCTGGCGGATCCTGTCTGGCGGGCGGCTCTGGCGGATCCTGTCTGGCGGGCGGCTCTGGCGGATCCTGTCTGGCGGGCGGCTCTAGCGGCTCCTGTCTGGCGGGCGGCTCTAGCGGCTCCTGTCTGGCGGACGGCTCTGTAGACTCATGGCAGACGGGCGGCTTTGCAGGCTCATGGCAGACGGGCGGCTTTGCAGGCTCATGGCAGACGGATGGCTCAGACGGCGCTGGGGAGACGGATGGCTCAGATGGCGCTGGGGAGACGGATGGCTCAGATGGCGCTGGGGAGACGGATGGCTCAGATGGCGCTGAGGAGACGGATGGCTCTGGCCGGATACGGCGCACTGTAGACCTGGTGCGTGGTGCCGGAACTGGAGGCACCGGGCTAAGGATAAGCACCTTCCTACTAGTGCGGGGAGCAGGGACAGGGCACACTGTATTCTCAAAGCCCACTCTATACCTGATGCGAGGTACCGGCACTGGTGACACCGGGCTGAGGACAAGCACATCAGGATTAGTAGGGGGAGAAGATACAGTGTGTTCAGGGCTCTGGAGACGCACAGGAGGCTTTGTGCGTGGTGCCGGAACTGGAGGCACCGAACTGGATACACGCACTACAGAGAGAGTGCGTGGAGGAGGAACTGGGCTCAGGAGACGCACTGGTAGCCTAGTGCGTAGTGTAGGCACTGTAGGTACTAGGCTGGGGCGGGGAGGTGGCGCCGGAAATACCGGACCGTGGAGGCGTACTGGCACTCTTGAGCATTGAGCCTGCCCAACCTTACCTGGTTGAATGCTCCCGGTCGCCCGACCAGTGCGGGGAGGTGGAATAACCCGCACCGGCCTATGTAGGCGAACCGGGGAAACCATGCGTAAGGCCGGTGCCATGTATGCCGGCCCGAGGAGACGCACTGGAGACCAGACGCGTTGAGCCGGCCTCATGACACCTGGCTCAATACCCAATCTAGCCCTACCAGTGCGGGGAAGTGGAATAACCCGCACTGGGCTATGCACTCGTACAGGAGACACCGTGCGCTCTACTGCGTAACACGGCGCCTGCCCGTACTCCCGCTCTCCACGGTAAGCCTGGGAAGTGGGCGCAGGTCTCCTACCTGCCCTTGGCCCACTACCTCTTAGCCCCCCCCCAAGAAATTTTTGGGTGTTACTTACGGGCTTTTTGGGCTTCCGTGCCAGACGCGTTCCCTCATAGCTCCGGTTCCTCTCTCCGGTAGCCTCTGCTCTCCTCAGTGCCTCCAGCTGTTCCCATGGGAGGCGATCCCTACCAGCCAGGATCTCCTCCCATGTGTAGCAACCCTTTCCGTCCAATATATCGTCCCATGTCCATTGCTCCTTCTTTTCCTGTCCCTTACTCCATTTACTCCGCTGCTTGGCTCTGGAATGGTGGGTGATTCTGTAACGGCGTTCCTCTCTCTCTTCATAAGAAGAGGAGGAGTAGTGATCGAGCCAAGGCGCAGCGGGTTGTGAATACATGATGAATTTTATTTACAAGACAAAACGAAACAAACTATACTTGAATAAACTAGCAAAATAACAAAACGAAAGTAGACAGACTTAGTACGACGAACTGACATAACACACGCAGAACGAACGAACAAGTACTTACTACAAAAACGCACGAACAAACCGAAACAATCCCGTATGGTGTAACATCGACACAGACACAGGAGACAATCACCCACAAACAAACAGTGAGAACACCCTACCTAAATATGACTCTTAATTAGAGGAGAACGCAAAACACCTGCCTCTAATTAAGAGCCATACCAGGCAACCACAACCAACATAGAAACAGATAACATAGACTGCCCACCCAAAACACATGCCCTGACCTAAACACATACAAAAACAACATAAAACAGGTCAGGACCGTTACAAAGACCCATGTAAATGACCATAGAAAGGTAACAAAATAGATCTGACATGGAAATGGGCTTCCATGTCTCGTTCTTGCCTGCCTGCTTCTTAGCTCCGTACTTATTTGTGTTCAACACCAGGGTATCAACAACTGCCGAGGTGAAGAACAACTGAAAAAGTTGCATGGGGCTGTGCTTGGAGGTCATGTCCAGCTGAGGTCCTGGTGGCCTTTTTGGTCTGAATATTGGAGGTGGTGGGGCCACATCCTCCTCCAGCACAGAGTGCCAACGACCCTCCTCCGCTCTGCCAGCAGGTTCCACACTTCCCTTCCTCCGCTTCTTTGTCACGACTTCACACCTCTAGATGGCCGGACGGGGGTAGGTGTGGTGCCGGAGACAGCAGGGGTCCGACTGGATGAACCAGCTTCAGTGGGGGATGGGAACCTTGGCAGTATGGTCTCCCAATCAGAATCGCTGGGACTGTGAAATAAAGACACAGACACAGATTATATATAGAGTAGGGAAACAATCACTATGGTGAGGAGCTGTTCCCTTATTGTTCCCTGTTCCCTGTTCCCTGTTCCGATAAAATAAAATGTAAAAAATATCTAATATATACAGACACACAGACACAGACACAGAAACACAGACATACACCCACCTACAATGTAGAGCAATGTGTACTTTACACATTTCAATACACATTTCATTACTGATTATATTTTTATATATGGCAAATAAAATAGAAATATCTCCAAAACAACTCAAATGAAAAATATTTGATATTATTAATTTCAAACAACTGTACTTACCAGTCCAACACTGCATCTTCTCCGTACAAGAACATCTCTTCAATTTGCGAGTCAAAAGTATTCTCACTTTCCGAATCATCTTGGAGTAACTCACTGTCCCTTTCCCTATCAATTTCTTCAATAATGTCGTGTAGATCTTTATATTTAGACTTGTCATTGATTTTACAGATTTACTCGCCATAATTCTTCAGGTAAAACAGCTGAAAATGCTCTCAAACAATACTGCTGCGTGTAACCAGCGTGGCTGCTTCTGGTAGAATTTTCAATGGCGAATGGCTGTGTTTACGCTCGAGTTTCCCACAAAGGCTAGTCTACCCCGATAGAACCATTACATATTGCCGTTTACCTCAGCTCATTGGCTATCTGCCAAGCTAGATTTCAAGACGATCAGTGGTCATTGGTCCGAAATACAGTCAATCAACGAAGAACTGGTCAGATCATTTGTGCGCAATGAGGTCATAGTTTGGTGTGTTCAAATCAGTTTATTTTGGTCAATATGTCCCGGGAAAAGAACCATGATGTATGAATGTGTTACTAACAAACAGAAGATTGCGATGAAACCAACCATGACTCGATAAACGTCGGTTTAGATTGATTAATTTAATTGAATGTTACGTCCAAAGTTGAAGGACACTGAATTCACGACACAAGCCAACTAAATCTATCTAAATATAATAGTTGATCTCGATTTCTGAAAATATTAACGGTCAATGTGTTGGATATAAACTTCTACGTCTCACACCGCTGTATCCTCACTCAGGAAATCATCCAATCACCCCTCCATCTCTCCTGACCCTGCTCTCACCATGGTGATGCCCCATCTCCTACTCTATACCCGTTAGGACTCACTCAACCTACTGTATTTAACCACATCAACCACAACATACAGTAATCATATGCACAACATATCAAATCCATAAAATAAACTCATCATGCTTCATTTGTTGGTCATATGCATACATACGTTTGTGTGATAAAATACATTCTATATTCAGGTGTCTGCTGCACAGCCACACTCAGCCGCCTCAGACAGTTACAACTAATATAAGGGTCAATCACCTCGACAGAAGCTGGGGACTACTGCCAAGAGTACTATATTGATATTGTTACTGTTAACAACCAGGAGGAAGCTGAGCAGCGATGGAAAAATAAACTAAAAAGTTGATTAGTACTGTCAATGTTATCGAAGCTGACTTTAATTAACTTCCTTGGGCTGCAGAGTCTGTATTGAGTAGCCCGGATAAAAGGTGCCCATTTCAAACGGCCTCGTACTCAATTCTTGCTCGTACAATATGCATATTATTATTACTATTGGATAGAAAACACTCTCTAGTTTCTAAAACCGTTTGAATTATATCTGTGAGTAAAACATAACTCATTTTACAGCAAACTTCCTAACAGGAAGTGGAAAATCTGAAACCGATGCTCTGTTCTAGGGCCTGCCTATAAATGGGCTTCATATATATCAGTATACATGCACTTCATACGACTTCCACTAGATGTAGTCAGGCAGTGAGAGAAGAAATGGAGTGTATAACTTGATCTCGGGTCGAATAAAAGCTCTCGGCATGACGTGTCACCAGTTTCCTGTTTTCTGGAGAGCGCGTGAAGGGACCTGGTTTTGCCTTCTGAAAAGCTGCCTTTATAGACGACTAAAATCTCCGGCTTTGATTTTATTTGATACATGTGACAATATCATCGTAAAGTATGTTTTTTCAATATAGTTTTATTAGATTATTGAAATTTATTCGGGACGTTAGGCGTGTTGCGTTGTGTGCCTTTGTTCAGGAAGGAGAGCTTTGCGCTACTTTGCTAGCTTTCCGTGCTAATTGCCTGGAGAAGAGGACATTCTAAATCCAAACAACGATTGTTCTGGACAAAGGGCCCCTTGTACAACATTCTGATGAAATATCAGGAAAAGTAGGACCCATTTTATGATGCTATTTCATATATCTGTCGAACATGTGAAATAGTCGTTTGCGCCCAGATTATGGGTACTCTCTCGCTATAACTAAGCTGTATGTCGTAATGAAGTTATTTTTAGAATTCTAACACGGCGATTGCATTAAGAACTAGTGTAT
Source organism: Salvelinus fontinalis (assembly GCF_029448725.1). Taxonomy (NCBI): domain Eukaryota; kingdom Metazoa; phylum Chordata; class Actinopteri; order Salmoniformes; family Salmonidae; genus Salvelinus; species Salvelinus fontinalis. The sequence continues at coordinate 24,855,785 of NC_074703.1, read as the reverse complement.
CTATCATTTCCTATGCAACATGTATTTTCTAGTAACGTTTGTGAATAGTTATTTGGTCAGAATAGTTTAGTGTCGTAAAAATATCCGCACATTCTGGGAAAAAGATGCTACGTTAGCACAATGTATAACCACTGATTTCAGCTTTAAATATGCACATTTTCGAACAAAACATAAGTGTATGTATAACCTGATGTTATAGGACTGTCATCTGATGAAGGTTTATGAAGGTTAGTGAAAATTAATATCTTTTGCTGGTTTATTCCCTATCGCTAACGTGCCTATTGCTATCGCTAACGTGCCTTGATGAATGCGGTAGTGTGGTAGGCTATTGTAGTAAGCTAATATAATGCTATATTGTGTTTTCGCTGTATAACACTTTAAAAAATCGGAAATATTGGCTGGATTCACAAGATTTTTGTCTTTAATTTGCTGTACACCATCGATTTTTCAGAAATGTTTTATGATGAGTATTTAGGTATTTGACGTTGGTGTCTGTAATTACTCTGGCTGCTTCTGTTCTATTTCTGATGGTAGCTGTGATGGTAGCTGCAATGTAAAACTGATTTATACCTCAAATATGCACAATTTTCGAACAAAACATAGATTTATTGTATAACATGTTATAAGACTGTCATCTGATGAAGTTGTTTCTTGGTTAGTTTGGTTGGTTCTTGGTTAGTTAGGTTGGCTTTGTGCATGCTACCTGTGCTGTGAAAAATGTCTGTCCTTTTTTGTATTTGGTGGTGAGCTAACATAAATATATGTGGTCTTTTCGCTGTAAAACATTTTAAAAATCGGACATGTTGACTGAATTCACGAGATGTGTATCTTTTATTTGCTGTATTGGACTTGTTAATGTGTGAAAGTTGAATATTTCAAAAAAATATCTTTTGAATTTCGCGCTCTGCCTTTTCAGTGGAATGTGGGAGGAGTTCCGCTAGCGGAACCCCGGTGCCAGACAGGTTAATCATCTATTTTTCCCAACTAATTCTGATTCATCCGCCACAAGATCATCAAAGGTAAGATATTAATTTTATCGCTATTTCTGACTTTTGCGACTCCTCTACCTGGCTGGGAAATGCCTTTATGCTTTTGTGTTCTGGGCGCGGTCCTCAGATAATCGCATTGCATGCTTTCGCCATAAAGCCTTTTTGAAATCTGACACAGCGGCTGGATTAACAAGAAGTTCATCTTTAAGCCGATGTATAACACTTGTATGTTTTATGAATTTTTATTTTGAACATTTCTGTTTTAGAATTTGGCACTCTGCAATTTCACCGGATGTTGGCCAGGTGGGACGCTAGCGTCCCACATACCCTAGAGAGGTTTAGTCACCTAATAATAATTGCAGATAGAGAATTGATTTGATAAAATAACAGTCTTGACATTTAATGATGGTCACAGACACTACACTCTTATGTAAGTCTGACAAAAGATACAGAAGTGTCAGTGCTAAACATGATCATGTGATGACAACACAACATAACACGAACCGGAATTAAATTTACTCTCCACTAAGACACGCTTCCAGTCTTCTGATCTGACCCGGTGGGTCATAGCTCAATAACCCAGCATTAATACCTTTAATACCCCAACAACCCAACTAAGAGACCCAACTGGCTGGGTCAAAATAACCCAACGTGTGTTCTGTCCAATATTTACCCTAATTGTGCTGTTTTAAACCCAGCATTTTTTAGAGTGTGGTATGAGGCTCAGAGTTACTGCAGAGAGAAGTAAACTGACCTGGTCAGCATCAGGAACAATTGACAGTAGGAGGCGGTGAAGAAGAGAGGGATGATCGCCACCCTCATTTCTGGATCGGTTTTCGCTATGATGACTGGGAGTGGTCTGATGGAGGGAGATATGCATATAGAGACTGGTTACTGGAAACAAGTGATGACAAACCCTGTGTAAAATTCATTCAACCTGGGAGACTGATAGCTCTTGGGAGAGCAAAACAAGGAGATTCATTATGTTATGAGGGTGAGTGAAAGTCCAATTGGAAAAGTCCAACCATGAGTACGATACAGGATCACTTTATGGTAGTCATAATATGGGTAAAATTGCAATCCGAATGGTTTTTAATTAGTTCATCCAATATTACACTTAGTGATTCTTGAAGCACTTTCTCTGAAGCCATTAACACTTGTAAGGCAATGCATTTACCAAGTGTGTAAAACTGAATGCATGTTCCCTACTTTAAACTGTTTATAATTTTATAACACACTTCTTGCTAAACTGTAAACACAACTAACTACTTTAGACGCAGTTTCCAATTTAATAACACACTTCTAGCAAAACTGTAAAAATTGGTCTCTACATTGCTACACTATTTCACCAATTGCCTTTCCACATTGACACATGTGAAAACACTTTTAGATAATGAGTTCACTTACAAATCAGAGCTTGAGCACTATAAATAGGCCACAGGTAAACATTTGGTTTGGACAACAATGGAGGCCAATATTGGACAGTAAGAGGGGGGAGAACTAGAGGAGGAGGAGGACGAGGACGAGGACGAGGAGGTGAAGGAGGAGGAGGAGGACGAAGAGGTGAAAGATGAGGAGGAGAAGGAGAAGGAGAGGTGAAGTAGGACAGGGGAGAAGGAGAGGACAGGGAAGAGGAAGAGGAAGGGGAGGCAGGAACACAATAACTGATGAAATCGAAGCGACTGTGGTTGACCATGTTGTCAACCATTGGATGAGCATGAGGGAGGCTGGGCAACGGGTTCAACCAAATCTGAGCCGCTTTACTGTTGCAGGTATCATCCGGATGTTTCGAAATGAGAACCGGTAAGTAACTGTAAGTGCTGTTAGTCTTACTGGTACAGTAATATGTACTGTACTTTCATAATGAGAAGGATCTATCACTAAAACCATTCACATGTGTTTACAGAACTGCAAGAAAACCAGTATCTGGTGGAAGAGGTGGACTGTTCACCTCAGAGCAGGAGACCCACATTGTAAATATGGTCATTGCAAATAACTGCATCAGACTCAGAGAACTGCAGGACCACATAATGGTAGATAACACCATATTCCAGAACATCAACAGAGTGAGTCTCTGCACTGTCTCATCTACTGAAACGCAATAGAATTAGGATGAAGCAGCTGTACAGAGTCCCTTTTGAAAGAAACTCAGACCGTGTAAAACAACTGAGATATGAATATGCGCAGGTAAGCTATACTATCCTATCATTGGTAGTGGATCTGGAAGTGTATGGTGCTACATCATATTGACTGATCCCTGTCTTTTCGTACTGTGTTACATTGTTTTGTCTTGTCTCTTTCAGAGAGTCATGGAGCTAGAAGCAGATGCAGTTCATCATGAGCATATGTTGACGAGGCAGGTTTCAACGTTGCAAAAACAAGGGTCCGTGGCAGAAATATCATCAGACACCGTGCCATCATCAACGTCCCGGGACAACGTGGTGGCAACATAACAATGTGTGCGGCTATTAGTCAAAACGGCATCCTTCACCATCATCATGCAATCCTAGGCCCATACAACACTGCACACATTATCACATTTCTGGATATCCTACACAACAGACTAATCCCTAATGACCAGGGGCCAGAGCAGCCCAGGTACGTTATCATCTGGGACAATGTTAGTTTCCACAGGGCTGCTGTGATCCACAATTGGTTCACAGGTCACCCACATTTCATCGCACTCAATCCCCCCCCCCCCCCCCCCCCCATACTCTCTGTTCTTGAATCCTAAAAGAATTATTCTCTGCATGGCGTTGGAAGGTGTATGATATCCTTCTACAGGCAATGGAGGAGGCTTGTGGAGACATGGATCAGGGGTCATGCCAGGCCTGGATACAGCACTCCAGGCAATACTTTCTACGCTGCCTAACTCAAGACAACATCGCATGTGATGTGGATGAAGTCTTGTGGCCAGACCCACAAAGAAGGCGAGAGTAGCCCCAAAAAATTATGTTCATTTTTTTTTAGCACAAATGGTTTTGTTTTCTTCTACTGCGCTTTTGTTGTTTGAGGAGTGTTAGAACATTTTGAGAAAAAAATAAAATAATTCTCCCCTCATTTGTATTGATAGTGTGTTGTGTTCGGAATACACATCCATACTTTACACATTTGGATATCTGTGTGTATTTGTGTTTACGACATGTTTGACAAAACTTTATTGCAAACTGCTCTGCCCTGCACACAGAAAAAGCAAAAGTGTTTTTAATTTATACTATCAGTGCATAGGTCGTGTTTCGTGTGCTTATTCAAATGGTGATTTGTGTGTACTGTATTGACACAAAAACACAATTTTTTTTTTAAAGAGTTTGAAAAGTTTTGCAATAATTATTTGCTTTTGCAGATATGCATGTTTTGCTGGTTTGGTGTAAGGTTTTGTGGTTAGTGTGTAAAGTTTTGCAAAAATTGCCTATAGTTTCAAAGATCGTGCCTAAGCAATCAGAAAAAACTGTAAATTCAATGTCTGTTTATTTTTTATTTTTAGCAGTCTACCAATAGGTGGCCTTCTTTGTGAGGTATTGGAAAATCTCCCTGGTCTTTGTGGCTGAATCTGTGTTCACCGCTTGACTGAGGGACCTTACAGACAAGTGTATGTGTGGGGTAAAGAGACGAGGTAGTCATTCAGAAAACATGATTGCACACAGAGTGAGTCCATGCAACTTATTATGTGACTTGTTAAGCAAATGTTTATCTACAGTTCATCTTTTCATTTTGTAATTAATTTGTAAAAACCTAATTCCACTTTGACATTATGGGGTATTGTGTGTAGGCCAGTAACACAAAATCTGAATTTAATGTGTTTTACATTTAGGCTGTAATACAAGAAACTGTGGAAAAAGTCAAAGGGTGTGAATACTTTCTGAAGGCACTGTATGTCCATAATATCAAATGACCTTCCAATGTGTGATCAGCAGAAAATGACAATAAGATTGTGTATGTTAGCATTAGTTTCCCCAGGAACGCTTTTTAAAATGAAACCACACATCAATATATTAAATGTACCTTGTTAGTAGATAGTTTATTTCTAAATGGTTTCTGGTATCCATGTCTGATCCCATACACACTACTTTTGTACAACTGATGTACAAGACATTTGCCATAACTGTTTTGATCCAACAGATAGTTTGTCTGCACAAAAATATTTACACAACAGTCGCACAGATATCGCACAGGGGTTGTGTAGTCATTTTTGTGCAGACAAACTCTCAGTTGTATCACAAACATATCCCTTGTATCACATCCATTCTGTCAAATGTGTTGTACATCAGTTGTATGACCTGAGTGTGTACGAAGCCAACCTCATTTTCTATATTACAGATGTAGGGTCTTAATTTGACCCAACCTGTTGCAGGAGAACTTCGCTTCAATGCGGTTAAACTTGTAGTGTATTTGAGGTTCAAAAAGGCTTCTGAAGTTTGACATTTCCACTTTAAAATGTCAAACTTAATTTCCCTTACAAAAACATATATCAACACCTACAAAAATGTCCATTCATTCACATAGTAATTCACATTTCCTATTGGTGCAGGAGTATTTTAAACTGGCTCAAATTAAAATCCTACATATGTAGATACACTACTGACCTTCAGTCTCGTTGAGAGGTGAGGGGGGTGGTAAATTAAGGAAATAGGCTGCGTGCCATCTGTGGTTACCAACTGTTTTGCCTACCAGTGTCCCAATGTTTGCCCATTGTTTGCCCATGTAAAACATGTGTCATCATTCTCTCCAGGATTTACATTATATGTTTAGGTAGGCAAAAGAAGAATACTATTTCAACTGTATAAATACCCAAGTTATCATTAGACTTCTCCAATCACAAGGATCAAACCCCTTCATTCTGCACAGGCCAGAGACAGTCATACTTTATACAGCCAAGACCCCATCATACTCTACACAGCCCACAGCAGGTAAGACACAATAACAATGTATCTGAGATAATGATAACACTGTAACAGTTTGTGAGGTTACTAAATGCATGTCACTCAAAAGGAAAAACACTATAGTCAGTTTTCTAGATACAGCTGGATTTGAATTTGTTTGACTCATTGTAGTATTGCTATAATATAATTGTTATGTTGATAAAGTGGAGAAAGCGAATTTGGGGAATTGGAATTTGGAACTTTCAATGTGTTACAGTGTTCTGATCTTGATTTCTTGACTGAAAAAACTAATGGTCAAAGTGTGCAAACTCAAACTCATACATTTGGCACATGTCCTCATACAGGACAGCATCCTATCACTTCTCAACTGTCTCGCCTGACCCTGCTGTCACCATAGACATGACACCTCTCCTGCTCCTACTCTCAGCCGGTAGGTATTCAGTCAACCTACTCTACACTGTTACGGAAAACTCCAAATTATATTGTAATTTTAGGTATTACAAGCAGTAAAAAAACAGAACAGAAAACAGCTTTTATGCAGCATACTATAAATTAAAGTGCATTGTGCAAAAATGTCTGTATTTTGAGTGGTACACTGTTTTTACGGTAACTTACTGGCAGCTAATTACCTGTAAATTATTGTAAAAAAAAGGTACAGTATGTTTCTGTAAATTCCAAAGAAACTTTGGTTAAACAGTACATTACTGTACGTTTTACTGTAAAGTGCAGCCAACCTTGTTGCACCAATCCCTTTCAATTACAGTAAAATACTGTGAATCTACCATTAATTAGTCATCTGACTTTATTATTCATGAACATTTTTGTGTATGGAACATTTCTGGTATTTTTTATTTCAGCTCATGAAACATGGCACCAACACTTTACGTGTTGAGTTTATACCTTTGTTCAGAGTAAATACAGAAGTTTACTTGCCCCTGGTCTGCCTCTAAATTCATGTTAAACCACTTTACAGTGTATCTAACACAGGAATGAGCAACTCCTCTTGCGCCTGATTGTCTGCTGCTCTTCTTTTTTGGCTGATACATTGTTGTAACACTGATTGTTCACAGTGGACATACCTGCTTTTCGAGATATAAACCACACAACGATTGGACAGAAAGAACAAATCTAGTTAAAACCTCTTGAGGCTAGGGGTCAGATCTTTTTATTTTTTTATTTTTAAAATAACGTTCCCAAGGTAAACGGACTATTTCTCAGGTCCAGATCGTAGAATATGCATATCATTTACAGATTAGGATAGAAAACACTCCAAAGTTTCCAAAACTGTCAAAATATTGTCTGTGAGTATAACAACTGATTCTGCAGGCGAAAACCTGAGGAAATCTAACCCAGAATTTTTTTAAAGTTTTTTTTATCTGTGTTTCCTGGCCCGTCTTTCTTCCATTTAAAGGGGTATCAACCAGATTCCTTTCCCAATGGCTTCCTCAGGCTGTGACCAGGCTTTAGACATAGTTTCAGGCTTTTATTTTGAAAAATGAGCGAGATTTTTCAAAACTAGTCAGGTGTCCTCTGATTAGTTCCTGCGCGCGAGAGGGGTAGCTCTCCATTTTCTTTCTCTCTTTTATTGAATAGGTTACGGTCCGGTTGAAATATTATCGATTATGTTTGTTAAAAACAACCTGAGGATTGATTATAAAAAACATTTGACATGTTTCTACGAACATTACGGATACTTTTTGGAATTTTCGTCGAACGGAACGAGGCTTTGGTTTTCTGAACATAACGCGCAACCCAAATGGCGTTTTTTTTGTTATAAAAGTAATATTTATCGAACAAAAAGAACATTTGTTGTGTAACTGGGAGTCTCGTGAGTGCAAACATCCGAAGATTATCAAAGGTAAGCGATTAATTTTATTGTTTTTCTGACTTTCGTGACCATGCTAATTTGGGGCTAGCTGTTGTAGCATTGATTGATACACTCACAAAAGCTTGGATTGCTTTCGCTGCAAAGCATATTTTCAAAATCTGACACGATAGGTGGGATTAACAACCAGCTAAGCTGTGTTTTGGTATATTTCACTTGTGATTGCATGATTATAAATATTTGTTGTAATATTTTGCGCCCTGCAATTCAGCAGTTGTTTAGGAAAATGATCCCGCTAAAGGGATCCGTAGCACAGAGAAGATAACCCCATCAACAACAACATACTCTATAGCTACTTGTATGACGTCACAAACCATGAAACAAACCATGGTAACACTTCATTTTAAGCTGTCCTTGTTACAGTGTAATTACATGTGTAATTATACTCTAACAAGTATTGCAGTTAACTGTAACAAGTGATAGTTACACTGTAATAACAACATGTAAATGGTAGTAAGTGTTGTGATAAATAATTACAAAGGTATAACAATGAATGGTCATCAAAAGGAAAGGAGGACCAGGGCACTCTACATATAATTAATTAAAATGGCATGTTGTATTAGTATGGCATGTTCAATAGAAACACAGTTTTTTAAAAACCGACGCGTTTCGGCTGCATGGCCTTCGTCAGGGAGTACAGAAAAAAAGAATACAATGTCCTCTTTTGAACAGATTTTCCAATTAGCCCTAATTGGAAGAGGGAGTGGTTACAAAAATGATTAGACACACCTAGTAAGCAATAATATACACATTAAAAGGTGAAATACTGTAGCTGTTATCATAAAAATACAACTCCAGGCTAGAAGTATCAGAACATTTAGAAAGGTAGTCATAACCTTAAACCTTTCAAAAGAGGACATTGTATTCTTTTTTTTGTACTCCCTGACGAAGGCCATGCAGCCGAAATGCGTCGGTTTTTAAACGACTTTGTTTCTATTGAACATGCCATTCTAATAAAGGCATTTAAATTAATTTTATGAAGAGTGCCTTGGTCCTCCTTTCTTTTTGATGACCAATTTACCCCTTTTACCAAAGAGCACCTTCTATCTACGAAAATGTACTATTGTGTACCTTAGTAGCGCTTCCCGTCCTCCTCTTTCTACTATAACAATGAATGCTTGTTATCATGCTTGTTAGAAATGGGCAGGTTTCCACTAAATTCACAACGGTAGTATTTTGTTTCTTCTTTTAAACCATAGTACATGTTTGCCTAAGTACAATGTAATTACTAGGTGTTACACAGGATTTAGCTAGTTAAAATGAAGTGTATTTTGAGGGGTAATTGTAATCTGTGTACATATATAATACATTACCCATCCTGACAACCTGACCCTCATTTTAAAGTTCCTGGAAGTTTCACTTATGTACCTTATTGTGAAATTACCCAGATGGTAGACTTTATTTTGGGTGCAAGTGACATGCAAGCAACAACATGGAGTGGAGATATAGCTTGAAAAGTGGACATTCAAGGGTAAGTAATTAGAGCCTACTGAGCATAGGTGTCACGTTCTGACCATAGTTCTTGTGTGTTTTACTTGTTTTAGTGTTGGTCAGGACGTGAGCTGGGTGGGCATTCTATGTTGTGTAGTTTGTCTGTTATGTTGTCTAGTTTGTCTGTTTCTATGTTTGGCCTAATATGGTTCTCAATCAGAGGCAGGTGTTTTGTGTTGTCTCTGATTGGGAATCATATTTAGGTGGCTTGTTTTGTGTTGGGGTTTGTGGGTGGTTGTTTCCTGTCTTTGTGTTCATTTCACCAGAGAGGACTGTTTCGGTTTGCCACGTTTGTTATTTTTGTATTGTAAGTGTTCACAGTTTCGGTTATTAAACATGTGGAGCACTGGCTACGCTGCGTGTTGGTCCGATCCCTGCTACACCTCCTCTCCTCCTTCTCGTGAAGAGGAGGAAGGCTGCCGTTACAATAGGATGTAATCTCTCAGACACCCAGCTCATCCACGAGGGATCAAAACCTTTGTGACAGTTGTTACTGTATGCATATGAGAAAGAATGAAACACTAAGTAGGTTAATTTAGTGAAAACCTACCCATTTGTAACAAGCATGGTAACAACCATTCATTGTTACACCTTTGTAAATACATACCACAATTACTACTAGTTACATGTTGTTATTACACTGTAACTATGAGTTAATACAGTTAACTACAATAGTTGTGAGTGTAATTACACCACAATAAGGAACCCTTAATTAAGTGTTACGAAAACCTCCTCCTTTTGATGGTCATGTGCATGCTAACATTGAACTTAATCAAATTGTTTTTGTCCTCAGTTGTCTGCTGCACAGCCGCACTCAGCCGCCTCAAACAGTTCCATCTCATTGGAAGGAGTTTAAATTGGACAGAAGCACAGGACATCTGCCGGGAGAACTACACTGATCTTGTCACTTTGTACAATCGTGAGGAATCTAAGCAGCTGGTACAGTTATTTGCTGAAATCAGCAATGCAGCCTGGATAGGTCTCCATTGCAAAGAGCACAGTCTGAAGTGGTCCAATGGAGACATTGTTAATGACACTGCATGGTTACCACTTCCAAGCCCGTGCACAGAGCCAATGTGTGCAGCCATACTGAAACATAGTACAACATGGGAGAATTGTACAGAGCAGAAATACTTTATGTGTTACAGAAAAGGTAAAACATTCCATACTATAAAACACATCAGATGTCGTGTTTCCTTGCACCTCACCAACATCCAGGTCATATTATTATAATTCTTCAACAATATCGAGATATAATTATTTTATGTCAAACTGAGTTGAGTACAGTAAAATGTTAGTCCATTCTGTGTGTGCAGGGTCTCGTGATCCCTTCCTGATTGAACAGAAGATGACCTGGTATGATGCTCAGAGTTACTGCAGAGAGAACTACACTGACCTGATCAGCATCAGGAACGAGGGACAGAAGGAGGAAGTCAAGAACGACGGGATGAACAGCACCACACCTTACTGGATCGGCCTGCTGTATGATGACTGGGAGTGGTCTGATGGAGGGAGATCTGCCTACAGAGACTGGTCGGAGGGTAACAACTGTCCTCATACAGGAGAAAATGTCACTATTCTTTTCCAGTTTCCAAGAGGTATATCCACAGTGCCAAATGAAAATTCTCAAGATTATACACTCTGCTCTGAAGGTAAGTTGTCCAAGAGGGACATAATCAAACTGCTTGTTATTTGTATGAAAGATTGTTACTCTATATTGATTATCGCCTGGTCAAGAGGACTGAACTCAGCATTCCCTTTCTATTCCCTTCACTTGTCAAGTCAAACAAAATGCAGGGCTATCATGCGATCATGCTGGTTAAAACCAGGCTATAATGATATTTAACTATTACTGAAATTATTATGTGCCTGCTTATCTTGCCCCTAAAATCTGAGAGTTAAAATAGGTGCTAAAATGAGCTAATATAAAAAAGGTAAATATCTGGAATAACACATTTATGTCTTTCCGGATCAGTTCGCATCCACAATATCAGTGAAACAATGTCTTGGGAACAGGCTCTGGACTACTGCAAGAAGAACTACAATGGACTGCTGCGTATTGAGACAGCAGAAGACCTGGAGGTGATCAAGCAGAAGTTCAATGGGAATGATTTTACTGGTCCTGTGTGGGTGGGTCTGAGACAGAGCCGTCTCTTTGGGTTTTGGGTCTGGACCAATGGGCTGCCAGTGGGGTGGAGTAACTGGGAGGGAGACAGACAGCCTGAACAGCCTCTGTCCAACCATTGTGGTGCCATGTCAATGGAGGAGGGATACAAGTGGAGTGATCAGGATTGTCTGTCCAAGCGCTACTTTATTTGTGAAGGATAATTTTTATAAATTTCCCCATTGTTAATTGAATTAACTGTCTTTACCATTCCTCACATTTTAATTGATATGTGTTTTTTTAGGTATTTGCTGATTGAAATCACATTTCCAAAAATGTTTTAATGTTTAACCTTTCAGCATGCAATGCAATGTACAATACACCTTGTCATTGATATAACTTATCAAAAATATTTGAGTAAAATGGTGTGATAAAATCAGATATTTTAAACATTTAAAACAATAACATTTAGATCACTATGTCATGTGATTAAAATATGATATTCTCTTGTCATAACATGTTTGCCATTAAGCAAACTCATTTATCCTAGGTTTACCCATAGTCATCCCTATTGTAACTATGGGTTACTGTAATTAATACTCCAGATAGCCTAAATACCATTATATTTAATTAATAGTATCGTGCATGTTAACGATGACTAAGGAAATAAAAATGATAGTAAAGTAATATATTTTATATAATGGACATTGTAAACATAATATCTCTTCTCCCAATTTCTGTTCTTACTTTACAAAAATAAACAAAACACGAGAAAGAGATTTCTTCTTCTTTAAACACACACAAACACAGTAGATGCTGCAACAAGATGTCAGTTTGAGTAACTCCAGGACATAACAGGGATGAGTGGATGCCGCCATCTTGTCTATTTCAAGTTCTCTCATTGATCGATACAGGTGGGTGTTCGTCCCCAAGTGCCGCATGTCAGGATGACAGACACCTGCCTCAATCAATGAGAGAAGACTTGAAATACAGTAGACACAGAAGGCAGCATACACATTGTTTGGTTACTTCATTGAGCAAGAAATTTACATGTATTTTAATAATGGAGCTTTTTCTAAATTCAAACGGACCCCCTACGACTGAATGCAGACATTTTATGAGACGGCAGTATCAAATAACCTTTCAAACAGGGATCAACAGGCCCTTAGCAGGAAAGGGCATTAATACTGAATAAAGAATATGCAACAATTTCAAAGATTTTACTGAGTTACAGTTCATATAAGGAAATCAGTCAATTGAAACAAATGCATTAGGCTCTACTCTATGGATTTCACATGACTGGGCAGGGGTGCAGCCATAGGTTTGCATTGGAGGGCATAGACCCCCCACTTGGCAGCCAGGCCAATCGACCAAGGAGCCAGGCCCAGCCAATCAGAATTAGTTTTTTCCCACAAAGTGCTTAATTACAGACAGAAATACGTCTCAGTACCCATCCTAAGATGATCCCGCAGGTGTAGAAGCCGCATGTGGATGGCCTGGGTTGGCGTAGCTACACAAGGTAGCTTGTTTGGCCAAAATAAAGCAAAGCAGTGCGACAACAACACAGAGTTACACATAGGATAAACAAACTTACAGTCAATATCACAATTGAAAAATCTAAGTACAGTCTGTGCAAATGTAGTAAGATTAGGGCGGTAAAGCAATAAATAGGCCATATCATGCTTACTTTACAGTGGCCTAACAGTACCATGTTAGACAAAACAGTACAGTAACTATAGATTTCCTTCATTTTCTACACTTCACCTCACCTCTCCAATGTATTTTAATTTGACCTTTATTTATTCAGGGTAAAACACATTGAGAACACGTTCTCTTTTGTAAGTGTGCCCTGTTCACATTGTTAAAAGACAAAACTCAACAAAAACATGGAAGTACTCCAACACAGGCAAATATATTACAACAATAAGCACACGAGCAGAAACAAACACATTTCCCCTCAAGAGTATCCTCAAACAATGCTTTAAATTCATTTAAAGGCACGCAGCTAATTTTACAGAACATTCCACTTCTGCCTAGATGATACATTTACATTTTAGTCATTTGGCAGAGGCTTTTAGCCAAGCGACTTAAAGAGATGCTCCGGGGACTCTTGTATAATTTTTTAGCCAGTAGTTCTGAAAGTAGCACTAATGAGCCAAAAGTGTTTCAAATTAGGGATTTTGTGGCTAATTGACAATAATTCTGCTCAATATGAGTGTATGAAACTACACATTGACACATCCAGCCAAAGCTAGAAGTTTATAAATACTTTCTTAGTCACCAAAGTAACCAAACAATTACGTGTGTGCAGGTATGATGCAAAACAGACGGAATTGATTTAGAGTGTTGACAACGTGTTATCTATATTTAATCTCCGAATGTTTATTGAAGACAAATAAGTTTGCGCAATGAGCACTTGTTGTCTCTCAAATACAGTTGTTGGTCAGCTAGCCAACGAATTGTAGCCACTGTAGCATAGACATGACAAGAGTCAAAACACCTCAAAACAAGACATGGTATCAATAACAAGATACAGTGAGCTGAAATGAGCCACAAGGCAGCTTCTTGCTTTGTTGCTAGCTATCTGACCATTCAGAATCATAACACCACGTGGCCTTCTGGCTCATCGCCTTCTGGCTCATCGATGCACACGCATCATATTCTTGATGTTGTCAGCCAACCAGTCTATATAGAAAACATACATCTATAGACATAGACAGCCCACTCAGATTGTACAACTGGTGTACAACAGACTTGACAAAACACTTGTGATACAAGTTGCAACAGACATGTTTGTGACACAACATAGTTTGTCTGCACAATTATGATTACCCAACCATTTTGCGGTGCCTCTGGGACCGTTGTGGAAATATTTTTGTGCAGACAAACAATCTGTTGTGTCAACACAGTTGTGTCAAATGTCTTGTAAACCAGTTGCACAAACTGAGTGTGTATGGGGTCAGAGATTGATACCAGAAACTATTTTGAATAAACTACCTAACCAGTAGATACATTGATGTTGTGTGGTGCCTCTATTGAGAGTCTTACTGGTATACTGTTTGGGATAGCCCCCCCCCCCCTCCCCCCCACCGCTTTTCTCAATTTCCGCCTGAAAACATACCCTAATCTAACTGCCTGTATCTCAGACCCAGACGCAAGGATATGCATTTTCTTGCTATCATTTGAAAGAAAACACTCTGAAGTTTGTGGAAATGTGAATTGATTGTAGGAGAATACAACACAGTAGATCTGGTAGAAGAAATAAACATACGTTTTCTGTTCTTTTACTGTTGTTGCATGTTTCAAGTGAACAAGAACAGCCAAACATTCAGATATGATGCTGGGGTTAATTTCAAATAAGAACATAAGTGGGCAACAGTATTTGACCATGGTTTCAGACTGATACCTTCAGGAATGAGTAAGGTACATGCCATTGAGCATGAAGTCACCCAGGTGTCCCTCACAAGTTTCCCAAATATACCCAAGTGGCCAAATTGGTACAGTGATACATTGATGCACATAACTATATACAAAATAAATAAAAAATAAAAAAATGTATTTGAGAAATTGAAAAAAATAAATGAATGAATATTTCAAAAAATTTAAAATAACAAGGGTCACTATTTACATTTTCAATGTACAATATTGTGAAGACCCTCAGTCCTCTACACAATATTGTTCTGCTGATGCCATAGGCCATAGCAGTCTCTTTCTGTTGTGAAGCAGAGGGTCACCGAACAGGTGGTGCAGGTGACAGGGGATTTCTTGTGGCAAAGAGCACAACGAAGCCTCCCTACTGAGCCTTTTTTGTCTTGAGGCACATTCCTGCCTGCAATGATGCATTTTGACATGTGAACACCACTGGTCGAAGGAGCAGAAGGGACAGAGGTAGAGGGGACAGAAGTTGCTGCAGTGGACTTGCTGTATTTAGCAAGCTCCTGGATGAGCAGCTCCCTGAAGGCTAGCTGTGAGATGGAGGGCTGTCCACAGCTCTTAGCCATTTCCTTCTGGAGTATGAAGGCATTCACCACAGCAATGTCAATGAAATGATGAAACAATGTCTTGTACCATTCCATGGTCTTGTGGAGAACATTATAGTAGCCTATCAGCGCATCTGACAGGTCCACACCTCCCATGCTCTTGTTGTAGTCCTTCACAGCAGCTGGAATGGGGACATTTTTGGTGGTCCATGCCCCAGTAGCGCCCTTCATACGCCTGACGACGTGAGCACCACTGAAGGACTTGTGGATAGTGGTGCACATGACCACCTCTCTGGTATCCATCCACTTCACAAAGAGCAGGCCATCCACACGAATCCATCTCATGGTACCCCGATCAGCCTGCTTAGGCATGTCATTTACCCTGGTTTTCAGAAATCCCACTCCGTTGGTCCGAATGGTGCGACAGGCCCACACCTCCAGCTTCCTCAGGTCTTTGAACAGGGTACGGCTTGTGTAGAAGTTGTCCACAAACAGTTTGTAGCCCTTCCCTAGCAGCTGAAAATCAAATAACTCCATAACGGAATCATAGCTAAGTCCCTTACCGGTCGCACAACTGCTCTTCCCCTCATAGACAAAAAAATTGCATGTGTATGCACACGCAGAATCAGCCAAAACAAACAGTTTGTAACCCCATTTAGTTGGTTTGTTACGCATGTATTATTTTAGGCCAACTCTGGCCTTTGAGGCTAACATCCTCTCATCTATGGAAAGGTTCTGGGTGGGCTGAAAATAGGTTTTGCAGGCATCAACGATGTTGTGGTAGAGAGGTTTAATTTTGCAGAGCTTATCAAACCTTGCCGTGCCTCGCTTCTTCTCGTTGTCCTCATCAACTTTTGGGTCACTGATATGAAGCGCCCGTGAGATTGTCAGAAACCTTTTGCATGACATGACCGTGGTGGGGAAAGGCAGTTGATAGAGGGGTGCAGTTTTCCAGAAGTCCTTCAGGGTTTTTAGCTCGACAAGACCCATGTAAATGACCATAGAAAGGTAACAAAATAGATCTGACATGGAAATGGGCTTCCATGTCTCGTTCTTGCCTGCCTGCTTCTTAGCTCCGTACTTATTTGTGTTCAACATCAGGGTATCAACAACTGCCGAGGTGAAGAACAACTGAAAAAGTTGCATGGGGCTGTACTTGGAGGTCATGTCCAGCTGAGGTCCTGGTGGCCTTTTTGGTCTGAATATTGGAGGTGGTGGGGTCACATCCTCCTCCAGCACAGAGTGCCAACGACCCTCCTCCGCTCTGCCAGCAGGTCCACACTTCCCTTCCTCCGCTTCTTTGTCACCGACTTCACACCTCTAGATGGCCGGGCGGGGGTAGGTGTGGTGCCGGAGACAGCAGGGGTCCGACTGGATGAACCAGCTTCAGTGGGGGATGGGAACCTTGGCAGTATGGTCTCCCAATCAGAATCGCTGGGACTGTGAAATAAAGACACAGACACAGATTATATATAGAGTAGGGAAACAATCACTATGGTGAGGAGCTGTTCCCTTATTGTTCCCTGTTCCCTGTTCCCTGTTCCGATAAAATAAAATGTAAAAAATATCTAATATATACAGACACACAGACACAGACACAGAAACACAGACATACACCCACCTACAATGTAGAGCAATGTGTACTTTACACA
The DNA here is from genome assembly GCF_029448725.1 of Salvelinus fontinalis. Classification (NCBI taxonomy): domain Eukaryota; kingdom Metazoa; phylum Chordata; class Actinopteri; order Salmoniformes; family Salmonidae; genus Salvelinus; species Salvelinus fontinalis. The sequence continues at coordinate 24,838,804 of NC_074703.1, read as the reverse complement.
TTTCAATACACATTTCATTACTGATTATATTTTTATATATGGCAAATAAAATAGAAATATCTCCAAAACAACTCAAATTAAAAATATTTGATGTTATTAATTTCAAACAACTGTACTTACCAGTCCAACACTGCATCTTCTCCGTACAAGAACATCTCTTCAATTTGCGAGTCAAAAGTATTCTCACTTTCCGAATCATCTTGGAGTAACTCACTGTCACTTTCCCTATCAATTTCTTCAATAATGTCGTGTAGATCTTTATATTTAGACTTGTCATTGATTTTACAGATTTACTCGCCATAATTCTTCAGGTAAAACAGCTGAAAATGCTCTCAAACAATACTGCTGCGTGTAACCAGCGTGGCTGCTTCTGGTAGAATTTTCAATGGCGAATGGCTGTGTTTACGCTCGAGTTTCCCACAAAGGCTAGTCTACCCCGATAGAACCATTACATATTGCCGTTTACCTCAGCTCATTGGCTATCTGCCAAGCTAGATTTCAAGACGATCAGTGGTCATTGGTCCGAAATAAAGTCAATCAACGAAGAACTGGTCAGATCATTTGTGCGCAATGAGGTCATAGTTTGGTGTGTTCAAATCAGTTTCTTTCGGTCAATATGTCCCGGGAAAAGAACCATGATGTATGAATGTGTTACTAACAAACAGATGATTGCGATGAAACCAACCATGACTCGATAAACGTCCGTTTAGATTGATTAATTTAATCGAATGTTACGTCCAAAGTTGAAGGACACTGAATTCACGACACAAGCCAACTAAATCTATCTAAATATAATAGTTGATCTCGATTTCTGAAAATATTAACGGTCAATGTGTTGGATATAAACTTCTACGTCTCACACCACTGTATCCTCACTCAGGAAATCATCCAATCACCCCTCCATCTCTCCTGACCCTGCTCTCACCATGGTGATGCCCCATCTCCTACTCTATACCCGTTAGGACTCACTCAACCTACTGTATTTAACCACATCAACTACAACATACAGTAATCGTATGCACAACATATCAAACCGTAAAATAACCTGTCTAGGACTGGGGTGCCGCTAGCGGCACACCCCCCCCACCCCCACTGAAAAGGCAGAGCCGCGAAATTCAAAAAAAATATTTTTTTAAAATATTTAACTTTCACACATTAAAGTCCAATACAGCTAATGAAAGACACAGATCTTGTGAATCCAGCCAACATGTCCGATTTTTAAAATGTTTTACAGGGAAGACACAATATGTAAAGATGTAAATCTATTAGCTAAAAACACATTAGCATAATCCACCATCTTTTATTTGTCCACCAACACCAGTAGCTATCACCAATTCGGCTAAACTAAGATATTTATAGCCCCTAACCAAGAAAAAAACTCATCAGATGACAGTCTGATAACATATTTATGGTATGGGATAGGTTTTGTTAGAAAAATGTGCATATTTCAGGTAGATGGCATAGTTTACAATTGCACCCACCGTCACAAATGGACTAGAATAATTACAATGAGCAACGTGTTTACCTAACTACTAATCATCAAACATTTCGTAAAAATACACAGCATACACTAATCGAAAGACACAGATCCTGTGAATACAGACAATATTTCAGATTTTCTAAGTGTCTTACAGCGAAAACACAATAAATCGTTATATTAGCATAGCACATGTGCAAACATTACCCCAGCATTGATTCTAGCCAAAGAGAGCGATAACGTAAACATCGCCAAAATATATTATTTTTTTCACTAACCTTCTCAGAATTCTTCAGATGACACCCCTGTAACATCACATTACAACATACATATACAGTTTGTTCGAAAATGTGCATATTTAGCCACCAAAATCATGGTTACACAATGACAAAAGTAGCCCAGCTGGTGAGAAAATGTCCGTGCGCCATATTAGACAGTGATCTACTCGTATACATAAATACTCATAAACGTGACTAAAAAATATAGGGTGGACAGCGATTGATAGACAATTTAATTCTTAATACAATCGCGGAATTACATTTTTTTAATTATCCTTACTTTTCAATACAGTTTGCGCCAAGCGAAGCTACGTCAAAAAACATGGCGTCCTAAGCCACTAACATTTTTCGACAGAAACACTATTTATCATAATAAAAATTTCCTACTTTGAGCTGTTCTTCCATCAGTATCTTGGGCAAAGGATCCTTTCTTGGGTCTAATCGTCTTTTGGTGGAAAGCTGTCCTCTTGCCATGTGGAAATGCCAACTGCGTTCGGGATGAACTGGAAGCGTGCCCAGCGATTCACAGCGTTTCAGAAATAAATGTCCCAAAATCGCACTAAACGGATATAAATTACTATAAAACGCTTTAAATTAACTACCTTATGATGTTTTTAACTCCTATAACGAGTAAAAACATGACCAGAGAAATATAACAGGCTAAACTAACGCTTGGAAAAATAGCAGGTCGATGTCCTCCACGCGCATGACGCAGCTGGAAAGGAGCTCCTACCTACAGGGTTTTTTAATTTATAGTGCCTGTGATTGCGCAATCGACCCCATTCAAATCGTCATCACGTAAAGGCATCCAGGGGAAGACGTAAGCAGTGTCCGTATACTCATAGGAATAACATTGGCCTTAAAACTGACTCCAGAACAGTGGCCAAAATTTCTGAAATCTGACTCCATGTCAGGGAAATTGCTGTAGAATGGGTTCTGTTCCACTTAGAGACAAAATTTCAACTCCTATAGAAACTATAGACTGTTTTCTATCCAATAATAATAATAATATGCATATTGTACGATCAAGAATTTTGTAGGAAGCCGTTTCAAAAATTACACGATTACCATAAATAGTGACAACAGCGCCCCTAGCCTTAACAGGATAAACTTAACATGCTTCATTTATTGGTCATATGCATAGTTACGTTTGTGTGATAAAATACATTCTATATTCAGGTGTCTGCTGCACAGCCACACTCAGCCGCCTCAGACAGTTACAACTAATATAAGGGTCAATCACCTCGACAGAAGCTGGGGACTACTGCCAAGAGTACTATATTGATATTGTTACTGTTAACAACCAGGAGTAAGCTGAGCAGCGATGGACAAATAAACTAAAATGTTGATTAGTACTGTCAATGTTATCGAAGCTGACTTTAATTAACTTCCTTGGGCTGCAGGGGCAGTATTGAGTAGCCCGGATAAAAGGTGCCCATTTCAAACGGCCTCGTACTCAATTCTTGCTCGTACAATATGCATATTATTATTACTATTGGATAGAAAACACTCTCTAGTTTCTAAAACCGTTTGAATTATATCTGTGAGTAAAACAGAACTCATTTTGCCGCAAACTTCCTGACAGGAAGTGGAAAATCTGAAATCGATGCTCTGTTCTAGGGCCTGCCTATAAATGTCCTTGATATTTATTAGTATACATGCACTTCATACGTCTTCCACTAGATGTCGACAGGCAGTGAGAGAAGAAATGGAGTGTATAACTTGATCTGGGGTCGAATAAAAGCTCTTGGCATGACGTGTCACCAGTTTCCTGTTTCCTGGAGAGCGCGAGAAGGGACCTGGTATTGCCTTCTGAAAAGCTGTCGTTATAGACGACTAATATCTCCGGCTTTGATTTTATTTGATAAATGTGACAATATCATCGTAAAGTATGTTTTTTCAATATAGTTTTATTAGATTATTGAAATTTTTTCGGGACGTTAGGCGTGTTGTGTTGTTCTCTTCCGTTTGTTGACGATGGAGAGCTTCGCGCCACTTAGCTAGTGTGCTTGCTAATTCAAGAGGGAAAAATGCCATTCTAAAACCAAACATCGATTGTTCCCGACAAAGGACCCCTTGTACAACATTCTGATGGAAGATCATCAAAAGTAGGACCCATTTTATGATGTTATTTCATATATCTGTCGAACATGTGTACTAGTAGTTTGCGCCCAGATTTTGGGCACTCTCTCGCTATAACGTAACCTGGATTTCGTAATGTAGTTATTTTTAGAATTCTAACACGGCGATTGCATTAAGAACTAGTGTATCTATCATTTGCTATACAACATGTATTTTTTTAGTAACGTTTATGAATAGTTATTTGGTCAGAATAGGTGATTGTCATAAAAATATCCGGACATATTGGGAAAAATATGCTACGTTAGCGCAATGTATAACCACTGATTTCAGCTCTAAATATGCACATTTTCGAACAAAACATAAGTGTATGTATAACCTGATGTTATAGGACTGTCATCTGATGAAGCTTATCAAGGTTAGTCAAAAATTATATATCTTTTGCTGGTTTGTTACGATCGCTAACTTTTGCAGCTGGTAAATGGCTTGTGTTTCTGGCTATTGTGGTAAGCTAATATAATGCTATATTGTGTTTTCGCTGTAAAACACTTAAGAAATCGGAAATATTGGCTGGATTCACAAGATGCTTGTCTTTCATTTGCTGTACATCATGTATTTTTCAGAAATGTTTTATGATGAGTATTTAGGTATTCCACGTTGGTGTCTGTAATTACTCTGGCTAATTCGGTGCTATTTGTGACGGTAGCTGTGATGGTAGCTGCAATGTAAAACTGATTTATACCTCAAATATGCACATTTTTCGAACAAAACATAGATTTATTGTATAACATGTTATAAGACTGTCATCTGATGAAGTTGTTTCTTGGTTAGTTTGGTTGGTTCTTGCTTAGTTAGGTTGGTTTTGTGCATGGTACCTGTGCTGTGAAAAATGTCTGTCCTTTTTTGTATTTGGTGGTGAGCTAACATAAATATACGTGGTGTTTTCGCTGTAAAACATTTTAAAAATCGGACACGTTGGCTGGATTCACAAGATGTTTATCTTTCAATTGCTGTATTGGACTTGTTAATGTGTGAAAGTTAAATATTTCTAAAAAATATATTTTGAATTTCGCGCCCTGCACTTGAGCTGGCTGTTGTCATAAGTGTATCGACGTCGGGCTTGCAGCCATAAGAAGTTAACTTAAAAATAGAATCCCTACTTGATATACAGACTAAGAGACAAGTCAGGATCGAGGGAAAGATGAACGGAGCAAAGTATAGAGAGATCCTTGATGAAAACCTGCTCCAGAGCACTCAGGCCCTCAGACTGGGGCGAAGGTTCACCTTCAGACAGGACCACAACCCTAAGTCAATCAATCAAGTTTATTTTATATAGCCCTTCGTATATCAGCTAATATCTCGAAGTGCTGTACAGAAACCCAGCCTAAAACCCCAAACAGCAAGCAATGCAGGTGTAGAAGCACGGTGGCAAGGAAAAACTCCCTAGAAAGGCCAAAACCTAGGAAGAAACCTAGAGAGGTACCAGGCTATGAGGGGTGGCCAGTCCTCTTCTGGCTGTGCTGGGTGGAGATTATAACAGAACTATGCCAAGATGTTCAAAATGTTCATAAGTGACAAGCATGATCAAATAATAATTATGAATCATTTTCAGTTGGCTTTTCATAGCCGATCATTAAGAGTTGAAAACAGCAGGTCTGGGACAGATGGCGGTTTCCATAACCGCAGGCAGAACAGTTGAAACTGGAATAGCAGCAAGGCCAGGTGGACTGGGGACAGCAAGGAGTCATCATGCCCGGTAGTCCTGACGTATGGTTCTAGGGCTCAGGTCCTCCGAGAGAGAGAAAGAAAGAGAGAAGGAGAGAATTAGAGAGAGCCAAGATTTTCAAAATGTTCATAAATGACAAGCATGGTCAAATAATAATCAGGAATAAAAGTCAGTTGGCTTTTCATAGCCGATCATTAAGAGTTGAAAGCAGCAGGTCTGGGACAGGTAGGGGTTTCCATAACCGCAGGCAGAGCAGTTGAAACTGGAACAGCAGCAAGGCCAGGTGGACTGGGGACAGCAAGGAGTCATCATGCCCGGTTTGCTGTGACGTATGGTCCTAGGGCTCAGGTTCTCAGAGAGAGAGAAAGAAAGAGAGAACGAGAGAATTAGAGAGAGCATACTTAAATTCACACAGGACACTGGATAAGACAGGAGAAGTACTCCAGGTATAACCAACTGACCCTAGCCCCCCGACACATAAACTACTGCAGCATAAATACTGGAGGCTGAGACAGGAGCGGTCAGGAGACACTGTGGCCCCATCCGAGATACCCCCGGACAGGGCCAAACAGGAAGGAAAAACCCCACCCACTTTGCCAAAGCACAGCCCCCGCACCACTAGAGGGATATCTTCAACCACCAACTTACAATCCTGAGACAAGGCCGAGTATAGCCCACAAAGTTCTCCACCACAGCACAAACCAAGGGGGGGCGCCAACCCAGACAGGAAGATCACGTCAGTAACTCAACCCACTCAAGTGACGCACCCCTCCCAGGGACGGCATGAAAGAGCACCAGTAAGCCAGTGACTCAGCCCCTGTAATAGGGTTAGAGGCAGAGAATCCCAGTGGAGAGAGGGGAACCGGCCAGGCAGAGACAGCAAGGGCGGTTCGTTGCTCCAGAGCCTTTCCGTTCACCCTCACACTCCTGGGCCAGACTACACTCAATCATATGACCTACTGAAGAGATAAGTCTTCAGTAAAGACTTAAAGGTTGAGACCGAGTCTGCGTCTCTCACATGGGTAGGCAGACCGTTCCATAAAAATGGAGATCTATAGGAGAAAGCCCTGCCTCCCGCTGTTTGCTTAGAAATTCTAGGGACAATTAGGAGGCCTGCGTCTTGTGACCGTAGCGTACGTATAGGTATGTACGGCAGGACCAACTCGGAAAGATAGGTAGGAGCAAGCCCATGTAACGCTTTATAGGTTAACAGTAAAACCTTGAAATCAGCCCTTGCCTTAACTTCTTATGGCTGCAAGGGGCAGTATTGAGTAGCCAGATAAAAGATGCCCATTTCAAATGGCCTTGTACTCAATTCTTGCTCGTACAATATGCATATTATTATTACTATTGGATAGAAAACACTCTCTAGTTTCTAAAACCGTTTGAATTATTTCTCTGAGTGAAACAGAACTCATTCTGCAGCACATTTCCTGACCAGGAAGTGGAATGTCTGAAATCGATGCTCTGTTCCTGCCTATACATGGGCATAAAACGTAAGAGTCTACGTACACTTCATAGACCTTCCCCTGGTTGTCAAGAGGCTGTGGGAGAAGAAATTTTGTGTTCATCTTGTTCTGAATTGGAATACAAGCTCTTTGTATGACGTGTCCCTCATTTCCGGTACTCTTGGCAGCGTCAGTTGGACAGTGGGATTGCCTTCTGTTTAGCTGCCGTTATGGAAGACTACTATCTCCGGTTCGGATTTTATTTGATACATGTGACCATATCATCGTAAAGTATGTTTTTCAATATAGTTTAATCAGAATATTGAAATTTTTTCGGGAGTTTTTCCGTGTTCCGTTCTCTGACTTTGTTGACGTTGGAGAGATCCGTGCCACTTGGCAAGTGCCCATGCTAAATGAAGAGGGAAATTTGCCGTTCCAGATCCAAACAACGACTGTTCTGGACAAAGGACACCTTGTCCAACATTCTGACGGAAGATCACCAAAAGTAAGAAACATTTTATGATGCTATTTCTAATATCTGTCGTGCATGTGAACTGGTCGTCGGTGCCCAAGTGTTTCTGGCTATTGCGGCTACGCTAATATAACGCTACATTTTGTTTTCGCTGTAAAACATTTAATAAATCGGAAATATTGTCTGGAATCACAAGATGCCTGACTTTCAATTGCTGTACACTATGTATTTTTCAGAAATGTTTTATGATGAGTAATTAGGCATTTGACGTTGGTGTCTGTAAATATTATGGCTGCTTTCGGTGCAATTTCTGATTGTAGCTGAAATGTAAACTATGATTTATACCTGAAATATGCAAATTTTTCGAACAAAACATATGCTATACAATAAATATGTTATCAGACTGTCATCTGATGAAGTTGTTTCTTGGTTAGTGGCTATTTATATCTTTATTTGGTCGAATTTGTGATAGCTACTGATGGAGTAATAAACTGTTATAGTAAAAAAAGTGGTGTCTTTTGCTAACGTGGTTAGCTAATAGATTTACATATTTTGTCTGGTGGAAGAGGTGGACTGTTCACCTCAGAGCAAGAGACCCACATTGTAAATATGGTCATTGCAAATAACTGCATCAGACTCAGAGAACTGCAGTACCACATAATGGTAGATAACACCATATTCCAGAACATCAACAGAGTGAGTCTCTGCACTGTCTCATCTACTGAAACGCAATAGAATTAGGATGAAGCAGCTGTACAGAGTCCCTTTTGAAAGAAACTCAGACCTTGTAAAACAACTGAGATATGAATATGTGCAGGTAAGCTATACTATCCTATCATTGGTACTGGATCTGGAAGTGTATGGTGCTACATCATATTGACTGATCCCTGTCTTTTCCTACTGTGCTACATTGTTTTGTCTCTTTCAGAGAGTCATGGAGCTAGAAGCAGATCTGTGCATCATGAGCATATGTTGACGAGGCAGGTTTCAACGTTGCAAAAACAAGGGTCCGTGGCAGAAATATCATCGGACACCGTGCCATCATCAACGTCCCGGGACAACGTGGTGGCAACATAACAATGTGTGCGGCTATTAGTCAAAACGGCATCCTTCACCATCATCATGCTGGCCCATACAACACTGCACACATTATCACATTTCTGGATATCCTACACAACAGACTAATCCCTAATGACCAGGGGCCAGAGCAGCCCAGGTACGTTATCATCTGGGACAATGTTAGTTTCCACAGGGCTGCTGTGATCCACAATTGGTTCACAGGTGTAAAGTTTTGCAAAAATTGCCTATAGTTTCAAAGATTGTGCCTAAGCAATCAGAAAAAACTGTAAATTCAATGTCTGTTTATTTTTTATTTTTAGCAGTCTACCAATAGGTGGCCTTCTTTGTGAGTTATTGGAAAACCTCCCTGGTCTTTGTGGCTGAATCTGTGTTCACCGCTTGACTGAGGGACCTTACAGACAAGTGTATGTGTGGGGTATGCTATGGTGGTCCTCCTCCTCTTCAACCGAAAAGGAGGAGTAGTGATGGAACCAAGGCGCAGCGGGTTGTGAACACATAATTTATTTAAATACAAGACGAAAAAACACGAACTTCACTATAACTAACAAAACAACAAACGGAGTAGACAGACCTGGACGACAAACTTACATTAAACACGAAGAACGCATGAACAGGGAAAATAGACTACACAAAATGAAGATGTACAAAAACAAACCGAACAGTCCCGTAAGGTGCGACAAACACTGACACAGGAGACAACCACCCACAACGAACACTGTGAAACAACCTACCTAAATATGACTCTCAATTAGAGGAAAACGCCAAACACCTGCCTCTAATTAAGAGCCATACCAGGCAACCCTTAAACCAACATAGAAACAGAAAACATAGAATGCCCACCCAAACTCACGTCCTGACCAACTAACACATACAACAAACTAACAGAAATAGGTCAGGAACGTGACAGGGTAAAGAGACGAGGTAGTCATTCAGAAAACATGATTGCACACAGGGTGAGTCCATGCAACTTATTATGTGACTTGTTAAGCAAATGTTTATCTACATTTCATCTTTTCATTTTGTAATTAATTTGTAAAAACCTAATTCCACTTTGACATTATGGGGTATTGTGTGTAGGCCAGTAACACAAAATCTGAATTTAATGTGTTTTACATTTAGGCTGTAATACAAGAAAATGTGGAAAAAGTCAAAGGGTGTGAATACTTTCTGAAGGCACTGTATGTCCATAATATCAAATAACCTTCCAATGTGTGATCAGCAGAAAATGACAATAAGATTGTGTATGTTAGCATTAGTTTCCCCAGGAACGCTTTTTAAAATGAAACCACACATCAATATATTAAATGTACCTTGTTAGTAGATAGTTTATTTCTAAATGGTTTCTGGTATCCATGTCTGATCCCATACACACTACTTTTGTACAACTGATGTACAAGACATTTGCCATAACTGTTTTGATCCAACAGATAGTTTGTCTGCACAAAAATATTTACACAACAGTCGCACAGATATCGCACAATGGTTGTGTCATTTTTGTGCAGACAAACTCTCAGTTGTATCACAAACATATCCCTTGTATCACATCCATTCTGTCAAATGTGTTGTACATCATATATCAACCCCTACAAAAATGTCCATTCATTCACATAGTAATTCACATTTCCTATTGGTGCAGGAGTATTTTAAACTGGCTCAAATTAAAATCCTACATATGTAGATACACTACTGACCTTCAGTCTCGTTGAGAGGTGAGGGGGGTGGTAAATTAAGGAAATAGGCTGCGTGCCATCTGTGGTTACCAACTGTTTTGCCTACCAGTGCCCCAATGTTTGCCCATTGTTTGCCCATGTAAAACATGTGTCATCATTCTCTCCAGGATTTACATTATATGTTTAGGTAGGCAAAACAACAAAACTATTTCAACTGTATAAATACCCAAGTTATCATTAGACTTCTCCAATCACAAGGATCAAACCCCTTCATTCTGCACAGGCCAGAGACAGTCATACTTTACACAGCCAAGACCCCATCATACTCTACACAGCCCACAGCAGGTAAGACACAACAACAATGTATCTGAGATAATGATAACACTGTAACAGTTTGTGAGGTTACTAAATGCATGTAACTCAAAAGGAAAAACACTATAGTCAGTTTTCTAGATACAGCTGGATTTGAATTTGTTTGACCCACTAAAGTATTGCTATAATATAATTGTTATGTTGATAAAGTGGAGAAGGAGAATTTGAAGAATTGGAATTTGGAACTTTCAATGTGTCAGTGTTCTGATCTTGATTTCTTGATTGAAAATACTAATGGTCAAAGTGTGCAAACTCAAACTCATACATTTGACATATATCCTCATACAGGACAGCATCCTATCACTTCTCCACTGTCTCTCCTGACCCTGCTGTCACCATAGACATGACACCTCTCCTGCTCCTACTTTGTGCCGGTAAGGATTCACTCAACCTACTGTAAACTGTAACGGAAAACTCCAAATGTATTTGGGAATTTTAGGTATTGCCAAAAATAAAATATATATATTTTTAAATGTTTTACTGCAGCATACTGTAAATGATGATGCATTGTGGGAAAATCGCTGTATTTTGAGTGCTACACTGTTTTTACGGTAACTTACTGGCAGCCAATTTCCTGTAAATTACTGTAAAAACAAAGTACAGTATGTTTCCGTAAATTCCAAAGAAACTTTGGTTTAACAGTACATTACTGAAAAGTTTACTGTGAAGTTCAGCCAACCTTCTTGCACCAATCCCTTATAATTACAGTAAAATACTGTGAAATACATTCCCCTCCTCTCAATGAATTTCATTCATTCTGATTACGGTAGTGTAGTTTGGTGAAAATCGACCATTATGTAGAAATTATTAAGAGATGTTGGACCATCAAAGAGGTGCAAATATGATGAGAACTACATTGATTTGGGTTTACTTGTATTGGGAGAGGTGCCTTTCCTCAGCCACAGTGTGTTATATGTTGAAAAGTAATATCTCACAACTCAATGAAACCTTCACTCTTGCGCAGACATTTAGAAACAAAACATGCCAATTTGGAAAATAAGAGCGAGAATTAAAACGACTTTCGAGTAGTAAGACATGTATAAAAGCAACAGATACAATTAATAAGAAGGGGCTAGAAGTGTCTTATATGATGAGCTACCGAGTGGCTAGGACAGGCAAATCCCATACCATTGTGGAGAACTTAATTCTTCCTGCTGCCGCAGATATGGCTGGGACAATGCTGGGGGAAAAGGCCCAAAAAAACTATACAAACAATGACTTCATCAAACAACACTGTTTCACGACGCATCAGTGGCAGGAGATGTTTTGAAACAATTACTGCTTTGGATACAAGCTAGTGAATTCTATGAGTTACATCTGGATGAGTCAACAGACATGGCAGGCTTGGCACAGCTCCTGGTATATGTCCATTACGTTTATGGGGGGGGTCAATAAGGAAGACATCCTCTTCTGCAAACCACTGGAAACCAGGACAACAGGAGAGGATATTTTTAAAGTACTGGACAGCTTTGTGACATCAAATGGACTTTGGTGGCAAAGATGTGTTGGTACATTTACATTTAAGTCATTTACATTTAAGTCATTTAGCAGACGCTCTTATCCAGAGCGACTTACAAATTGGTGCATTCACCTTATGATATCCAGTGGAACAACCACTTTACAATAGTGCATCTAAATCTTTTAGGGGGGGGGGGGGTTAGAAGGATTACTTTATCCTATCCTAGGTATTCCTTAAAGAGGTGGGGTTTCAGGTGTCTCCGGAAGGTGGTGATTGACTCCGCTGACCTGGCGTCGTGAGGGAGTTTTTTCCACCATTGGGGTGCCAGAGCAGCGAACAGTTTTGACTGGGCTGAGCGGGAACTGTACTTCCTCAGAGGTAGGGAGGCGAGCAGGCCAGAGGTGGATGAACGCAGTGCCCTTGTTTGGGTGTAGGGCCTGATCAGAGCCTGAAGGTACGGAGGTGCCGTTCCCCTCACAGCTCCGTAGGCAAGCACCATGGTCTTGTAGCGGATGCGAGCTTCAACTGGAAGCCAGTGGAGAGAGCGGAGGAGCGGGGTGACGTGAGAGAACTTGGGAAAGTTGAACACCAGACGGGCTGCGGCGTTCTGGATGAGTTGTAGGGGTTTCATGGCACAGGCAGGGAGCCCAGCCAACAGCGAGTTGCAGTAATCCAGACGGGAGATGACAAGTGCCTGGATTAGGACCTGCGCCGCTTCCTGCGTGAGGCAGGGTCGTACTCTGCGAATGTTGTAGAGCATGAACCTACAGGAACGGGTCACCGCCTTGATGTTAGTTGAGAACGACAGGGTGTTGTCCAGGATCACGCCAAGGTTCTTAGCACTCTGGGAGGAGGACACAATGGATTTGTCAACCGTGATGGCGAGATCATGGAACGGGCAGTCCTTCCCCGGGAGGAAGAGCAGCTCCGTCTTGCCGAGGTTCAGCTTGAGGTGGTGATCCGTCATCCACACTGATATGTCTGCCAGACATGCAGAGATGCGATTCACCACCTGGTTATCAGAGGGGGGAAAGTATCTGTACTGATGGCGCAAAAGCCATGACAGGGAGACATAGTGGTAAGGTTCCTGCCTTTTTCCATGGCTAAACCAAGTAGGCTCGTAACTGTTGTCGTCACGTTGGATTGATTAATGTGACGACTGCTGTTCATCGAATGATTAACTGTATATAATTAAGTGATTAAATTAATCAGGTAAATATTAAATCAGTAACCTGGGGCACCATGGGAATTTTTGATTTGATTGAGTTTCTATTTACCAAATCAACTCAAAGAAAATCAGATTATCGATTTTACAACAACTAATTAATTAATTTCCTTTACTGTCTCATCCTGAACGTCGCATAATCCAGGAATCTACACAAACCCAAATCCCACTAAATAAGTCCGTACCACACCAATTTAGTTGATTATTTATTTACTAACAAGCTAAAATTATAATATAAGATACACATACACACTGTCTGGGCTATTGATTAAAGAGAGAGAAAGAGAGAGTGCACAAGAGAAAAGCACACTTGGGTACATTTGTAAACTATGCTTAGTTTAACCCTAACCTTGCCCCGAACTGCTGCTCTTATGGGTCAGAATATAATTATGTAATTACGTGTCGAAGGTCTCCGATGGGGTATCTCCTCATGGACCGAGTTCCTCCTTCTCCTCTGATGGCGACACCTCTGTAGTTACCGGGTGTAACTCTCTGATTGTCCACACGATGTCAGTGTCCTTTCTCTTAGTGGTCTGTTTCCTCACCCTTGTTCTGAAAAGGGGTCTTCTGAGTACGGTCAGCTATGTAGCTCAGGATTCCACTGTAGGAATAAAAGCAGTGTAGACACACGATTCCTTGGAGAGTGGTAACCGGGTGGGCCTGCTTGAATTCACCCTCTTAGACACAGCTACTCATCCATAGCATAGATTAAGACGTTCCCTTGTCTTCTTCAGCCTCATGTTGCGTTTTAGGGTTACAACTAATCAGACCTTGGCTGCAGCTCATGGTCACCTAGTCTGATATGTTAATTCTTAACTCACATATTTTATACCCTCGGGTCAGAAATGGGCATTTCCGCCTTTAGGGCAGGTTCTCTGGGCGTAACTAGTTACGAGGCAAGGTCTGGATTTTACTCAGATCCAATTTAGACAACTAACTTTACATTTCATCTTCACAAAAACAAAAACATTCCCTTTGATCTGGATATTTTCAACACAACTTACAGTATGCAAACATCAGGTACGTATTGTGAAAACTCTTCAAGTTACAATGTTTTCATTATAACGTTGTCATTTAAGTTTTAATAACATAACAAAAACGACATTCATTTTCATATTCCATCTATCGTCATTACTACAATTTTGGCTGATGGAACATATTGTTCCAAAGTCCATTTATTGCATGTTACTGTTCTGAGGAAGGTTCTCCATAGGCCCATCATACATTCCATTCCTCCACAGTGAGAGGACAAAGGGATTTTGTCTGCTGCCTTAAGATTTACAATGGGCGTGAGGTGTCATAAAACTCCCACCTCCATACCTGTCGATCTCTCCCCCTCTGGCGGGTGTGAGAGATGTGTTTTGTAGGGGTGTGCGTCCACGGTAACAAGCCAGTCATGACACTGTGTTATTAACCTTTCTGCACATAAAAGTTCACATGTCCAGAAGGCATTTCTTTCCATAAACGCATTTTGATTAATAAAAAAAGCTTACGTTCAAATGCCTCTTCCTGTGAAGTAGAACTAGAACGTCAGTAAAGATACAAGGTAAATTCAGTCCATGTAGCTATTTTGTTAGCTATTTATCAGTCATATTGCTTGGGGATAGAAGCTGTTAAAGAGCCTGTTGGTGTCAGACTTGATGCACCGGTACCTCTTGCCATGTGGCAGCAGAAAAAAAACGGTCTATGGCTTGGGGGGTTGGCGTTTGTAAAAATGTTCCGGCCCTTCTTTTCACACCGCTTGATATAGAGGTCCTGGATGGCAGGGAGCTCGGCCCAAGTGATGTAATGGGCTGTCTACACAAACGTCTGTAGCGCTAGGCGTTCGAGGGAGGTGCTATCGCCACACCAAGCAGTGATGCAGACAGTCAATATGCACTCAATGGTACAGCTGCATGACCTTTTCAGAATTTGAGGGCCCATGCCAAACTTTTTCAACATCCTGAGGGGGAAGATGCACTGTCGTGCCTTCTTCACATCTCTGCATGTGGACCATTTTAAGTCTTTAGTGATTTGGACACCGAGGAACTTGAAGCTGTCTACGTATTCCACTGCCGCCATGTAGATGTCTGCGTGCGAGACCCCCTGTTTCATGTTGTCCACGATCAGCTCCTTGGTCTTGCTGACGTTGAGGGAGAGGTCGTTGCTCCGGCACCACACTGCCAGGTCACTGACCTCCTCCCTGTGACTCATCGTCGGCGGTGATCAGGCCTACCACTGTCGTGTTGTCAGCGAACTTGATAATGGTGTTGGGAGTCGTGCATGGCCTCACAGTCGTGGGTGAACAGGGAGTACAGGAGGGGACTAAGCACACACCCCTGTATTAAGGGTCAGCGTGATGGAGGTGATGTTTCCTACCCTCATCACCTGGGGTTTGCCCGTCAGGAAGTCCAGGATCCAGTTGAGTACATTACCCATCTTGACAACCTGGCCCTAATTTTAAAGTTTTCTGGAAGCACCATCCAAGTGGGAGGATAAGCACACTAGTACATTACAGAGTACATGTAATAGCTTCATAAGTACAATGCAATTACTAGATGTACACAGGATGAAGCTAGTTAAAATGTGTATATTGAGGGGTACTTACTTGTGTGTGCTTATACTGTACATTACCCATCCTGACAACCTGGCTCTCATTTTAAAGCTTCTGGAAGTTTCACTTTATTTCTGTACCTTATTGTGAAATGACCCAGATGTTACACGCAACAACACTGAGTGGAGATATAGTTTGAGCAGTGCACATTCAATGGTAAGTAATTCGAGCCTATTGAGCATAGGCTATAACCTCTCAGACACCCAGCTCATCCACGAGGGATCAAAACCTTTGTGACAGCTGTTACTGTATGAATCTGAGAAGAAGCAAAACACTAAGCTGGTTCATTTAGTGAAAACCTGGACATTAGTAATAATCATGGTAACAAGCATTCATTGTTCCACCTCTGTAATTACATACTGCAATTACTACCAGTTACATATTGTTATTACACTTTAACTATGAACTGTTACAGTTAACTACAATAGTTGTTACTGTAAATACACATGTTATTACACTGTAATATGGACCCCTTAAAATTAAGTATTACCCAAACCTCTTAGAATTTATGCTTCTTTTGTTGGTCATGCTAACATTGAACTTAATCTAATTGTTTCTGTCCTCAGGTGTTTTCCTCACAGCTGCGCTCAGCCACCTCAGACAGTTCCATCTCATTCATGAAGATTTATTTTGGACAGGGGCACGGAACTACTGCCGAAACCACTATAATGATCTTGTCACTGTATACAATCAGGAGGAAGCTGAGCAGCTGATAGAGTTAATGACATCTAAAGACATCTCTACCGCCTGGATAGGTCTCAAACGCAAAAAGCACAGCCAGAATTTGTCCAAAGAAAACCTTTTTGATGTCGCTCCATTGTCACCACCTGCAAGCGAATACACAAAGCCAAACTGTGCTCCTTTCTTGACATGCCTGCTGAATGATGACTGGGAGTGGTCTGATGGAGGGAGATCTGCCTATAGAAACTGGTACACGGACCCAAGTGATGACCAACCCTATGTAAAATTAATCACTCCTGGTAACCTGACAGCTGTTGGGAGTGCAAACCAAGGAGATTCATTATGCTATGAGGGTGAGTGAAAGTCCAAATAGAAAAGTCCAACCATGAGTAGGATACAGGATAACTTTGGGCTATTGATAATAAGGGTAAAATTATTATCCAAATAATAGTTTTTTTTATTTATGCCAATATTTCAACATAGTTCGGTAAAGATAGAGTTAGAGTAAGATGGTTCAATATGCATATTTGACATGTATCAGTGCAAGGGTTATAAAACTGTTAAAATAATAAAAAATAACCCTTTATTTTACTCCTTCAGACTTGGTGAAGATCGTTGAGAAAAGAAAAACCTGGGAACAAGCTCTGACCCACTGCAATAATAACTACCGTGGACTGCTGCGTATTGAATCTGAAAAGGACCAGAGGGTTGTGGAGCAGAACCTGAGGAGTGCTGGTGTCCCTGGTCCCGTGTGGGTGGGTCTGAGACAGAGTCGTGTCTTTGGGTTTTGGGTCTGGACCAATGGGCTGCCACTGACAGGGTACTGGAATAACTGGGAGGGGGACAGACAGCCGGAACAGCCTCTGTCCCACCACTGTGGTGCTATGGCAACTGTGGCGGGAAACAAGTGGAGTGATAAGGACTGTCTGTCCCTGTTCTATTCTATCTGTGAAAAGTGATACATTTCCATATTGTCTATCACTACCATTCTACCTGTTTTGATTGACATGTTGAATTTAGGTAAGTGCTCATTGAAATGATTTAGCCAATGTTGTTTTACTTACAGAATGCAATGTAATATACACCTGGTCATTATCAATATAATATATTATCAATATACATTATATCAGTAATATTTGAGTAAAATTGTGTGATATTTCTGATATTTTAAATGTTTAGAACAAAATATATAGATTATATGATGGTGATTAAATGATGATAGTCCTTAGTCATAATATGTACAGTTGAAGTCAGAAGTTTAAATACACTCAATTAGTATTTGGTGCATTGCCTTTAAATTGTTTAACTTGGGTCAAACGTTTTTGGTAGCCTTCAACAAGCTTCCCACAATAAATTTGGTGAGTTTTGGCACATTCCTCCTGACAGAGCTGGTGTAACTGAGTCAGGTTTGTAGGCCTCCTTGCTCACACACGCTTTTTCAGTTCTGCCCACGCATTTTCTATAGGATTGAGGTCAGGGATTTGTGGCCACTCCAATACCTTGACTTTGTTGTCCTTAAGCCATTTTGCCACAACTTTGGAAGTATGCTTGGGGTCATTGTCCATTTGGAAGACCCATTTGCGACCAAGCTTGAACTTCCTGACTGATGTCTTGCGATGTTGCTTCAATATATCCACATAATTTTCCATCCTCTTGATGTCATCTATTTTGTGAAGCGTTCCAGTCCCTCCTGCAGCAAAGCACCCCCACAACATGATGCTGTCACCCCCGTGCTTCACGGTTGGGATGGTGTTCTTTGGCTTGCAAGCCCCCCCTTTTTCCTCCAAACATAACGATGGTCATTACGGCCATACGGTTCTATTTTTATTTCATCAGACCAGAGGACATTTCTCCAAAAAGTTTGATCTTTGTCACCATGTGCAGTTGCAAACTGTAGTCTGGATTTTTTTATGGCGGTTTTGGAGCAGTGACTTCTTCCTTGCTGAGCGGCCTTTCAGGTTATGTCGATATAGAACTCGTTTTACTGTGGATATAGATACTTTTGTACCTGTTTCCTCCAGCATCTTCACAAGGAGAAGTTTGCTGTTGTTCTGGGATTGACTTGCACTTTTCGCCCCAAAGTACGTTCATCTCTAGGAGACAGAACGCGTCTCCTTCCTGAGTGGTATGGCGGCTGCATGGTCCCATGGTGCTTATACTTGCGTGCCATTATTTGTACAGATGAACGTGGTACCTTCAGGCGTTTGGAAATTGCACCCAAGGAAGAACCAGATTTTGGAGGTATGCACATTTTTTTCTGAGGTCTTGGCTGATTTCTTTTGATTTTCCCATGATGACAAGCAAAGAGGCTCTGAGTTTGAAGGTAGGCCTTGAAATACATCCACATGTACACCACCTATGGTGGTACATGATGTCAAATGATGTCAATTACTATTGACTCAATGATGTCAATCATTTTCTGGAGTTTTCCAAGCTGTTTAAAGGCACAGTCAACTTAGTGTATGTAAACTTCTGACCCACTGGAATTGTTATACAGTGAGTTATAAGTGAAATAATCTGTCAGTAAACAATTGTTTGGAAAATTACTTGTGTCATGCACAAAGTAGATGTCCTAACCGACTTGCCAAAACTATAGTTTGTTCACAAGACATTTGTGAAGTGGTTGAAAAACGAGTTTTAATGACTCCAACCTAAGTGTATGTAAATTTCCAACTCAACTGTATGCCATTTTAGCTGACAGTTTTATCTTAAAGGCCCAGTGCAGTCAAAATGCAGTTTTACTAGGTTTTGTATGTCACGTCTACACCCAGTACTCGACGTCGTCGGTCTACTAACCACCGGCCCTTGCAACAATTATTATGCACACCTGGTCATCATTAGCTCCTTGATTATTACCCCTTTGTTTAGCCCTCAATAAGCAGTGTTTAGGTAGTATCGTTTTCTCTCATGTTCTGTATGTTCTCATGTTAGGTAGTATTGGGTAGTATTGTTCTCATGTCTTGTTCATCTGCAGCGATTAATTATTAAACTCTTCTTTTGCATCTGACTCCCAGCGTATTACGTTACATTGTATCATATTGTACAACAGTTGATGAAACTAACAATGTAAAACTGTGAAAAATGTTATCAGTGTTATTTCCAGATAGTTGCCGGTTGAAAATACAATCTACACAGGACCTTCCAATCAGCAGGTTTGCATGTGCGGGAGTTTCGGCTTTCCATCATGATATTGCTATGCGGTAAATTGGTCAGATTTGGGTATGTAATTTTAGGCGAAAATTGAAAAAAACGTGTCTGATCCGTAACAGGTTTTTAACAGACCAATAACAGTTCCAAACCTCTCGGTCAGTAACAGCTAGATTTCAGTTTTCTCCTCCCTACTCAGACCACTCCCAGACAGTCCGAGCAAGATTATTTTTTGATAAATATTTTTTTGCAAAAAAAACTATTTTTACCAATTTTAATGGAAATCTATTAGAGTAAGGTACGTTACCCAGAAATGATTTGATAATGATATAAAAATGGCTGCATTGGGCCTTTAAGTTGACCCATAGTCATCAACATTCCACTCCTATCACTATGGGTTAATTGTGACAAACTCTATCATTATCAGTCAGAAGTTGCAATGGCTAATTTGCACATGAATTATGTTTTTATCAACATTTAGATTTTTCGCTGTTTGGGGATTTCATCTGGTTTTAACAAAACAATGTCTTTGCTTTCATAGTATGTATGTACTGTATTATTGCCAAACTCAGAGGATAAATATAGTTTTTAACCTTATAAACGTAGGAGGAGCACATTCACATTGGTTTGGTGGATGCCAACTTGTAGCACTTGCCGTCAGATCAGGCTGTAGCAGCACTATCTTATGTGCACTATTAAAACCTTCCCCTCTTCTGAAATCATAAAATAATTACAAACTATTTAGTGACTGTATATACACTATATAATCAAAACTATGTGGACACCCCTTCAAATTAGTGGATTCAGTTATTTCAGCCACACCCATTGCTGACGGGTGTACCCAGCCATGCAATCTCCGTAGACAAACATTGACAGTGGGACAATCATGGGATGCCACCTTTCCAACAAGTCGGTTCCTCAAATTTCTGCCCTGCTAGAGCTGCCCTGGTCAACTGTAAGTTATGTTATTGTGAAGTGAAAATGTCTAGGAGCAACAACGGCTCAGCCGCAAAGTGGTAGGCCACACAAGCTCACAAAACGGGACAGCCGAGTGCTGAAGCACGTAGCGCGTAAAAATCGTCTGTCCTCGGTTGCATAACTTATTACCGGGTTCCAAACTGCCTCTGTAAGCAATGTCAGCACAAGAAATGTTGGTCTGGAGCCACACACAAGCCTAAGATCACCGTGTGCAATGCCAAGCATTGGCTGGGGTGGTGCAAAGCTTGCCAACATTGGACTCTGGAGCAGTGGACCATCTGGTGGACTATCTGGTAGACCATCACGCTTCACCATCTGGTAGTCCGACAGACAAATCTGGGTTTGGCGAATGCCAGGAGGATACTACCTGCCCCAATGCATAGTGCCAACTATAAAGTTTGTTGGAGGAGGAATAATGGTCTGGGGATGTTTTTCATGGTTCGGGCTAGGCCCCTTAGGTCCACTAATAGGACATCTTAACGCTACATCATAAAATTACATTTTCGACGATTTTCGACGACGAATATCCAACTTTGTGGCAACAGTTTGGGGAAGGCCCTTTCTTATTTTAGCATTACAAGCCCCCGTGCACAAAGCTAGGTCCATACAGAAATGGTTTATCGAGATCGGTGTGGAAGAACTGATTTTGCTGTTTTCCCAATCAAAGTTACTGTAGTGTATCATCCGCAGGAAAACAAAAAGTGTACCTCAGGCTACACTCTCTCACACTTCAAAACCCATCATACATGATTGATTCCCGGGAGAGTGAAATTGCTAGATTTTTAAATAGTTGTCACGACTTCTGCCGAAGTCGTTACCTCTCCTTGTCCGGGCGGTGTTCGGCGGTCGACTTCACCGGTCTTCTAGTCATCATCGATCCATTTTTCATTTTCCATTGGTTTTGTCTTGTCTTCCCACACACCTGTTGTCAATCCCATTCATTACCTGTTGTGTATTTAACCCTCTGTTTCCCTTCATGTGTTTGTCAGAGATTGTTCGTTGTCAAGTGTTGTGTGTTTTGTGTATAAGTGTGCGATGGGTCTTCATACCCAGATTTTGTATTATATTTTTTAGTGAGTGTTATGGAGCTTATTACTGGAACTTTTATTAAAGTACTCCATGCTACACTCTATTTTGACTCTCCTGCGCCTGACTTCCTCTGCCACTTATACACGCCATTGTGACAGAATCTCTGACCATAAAAATGAAGTCAGCAGGAGGAGGCACTTCACTAATGGAGGTTGAGGAACGCGTCCTGGAACACGCGGCGGAGATTGACAGTCTGTGCGCTGTCATGGATCGCATTGTCCAGAGTATGGACCGCTGGGAGAGACAGGGAGCGTGTCCAGTACCTCCACCACCCCCTGGAATTCCTTCGAACGTTTTTTCCCCGCCGGAACAGAACAGGATCCAGTTGTCCCTACCCACGGGATACAATGGAGATACTACCAGCTGCCAGGGTTTTCTCCTAAAACTGAACTTGTATCTGGCCACGGTCTCTCCAGTACCAACAGACCGTGAGAAAAGCTTCGCCCTCATCTCCTGCCTTACCGGGAAAGCCCTGGAGTGGGCCAACGCTGTGTGTGGAGAGGATAAGGCGTTGGACCATTTTGAGGAGCTCATCTGCCATTTCCGGAAGGTATTCGACCACCCATCCGAAGGCAGAGCAGCAGGTGAGCTCCTCTATCATCTGAGGCAGGGGAAGAGGAGTGCTCAGGAGTTCGCGTTGGAATTTAGGACTTTGGCTGCCGGCGCTGGATGGAGCGACAGGGCCCTGATCGACCACTACCGTTGTAGTCTACGCGAGGACGTCCGTCGGGAGCTGGCCTGTAGAGACACCACCCTCAACTTCGACCAACTGGTGGATATGTCCATCAGGCTGGACAACATGCTGGCTACTCGGGGACGTCTAGATCGGGGTCTGGTTGTTCCATCCTCTCGCACTCTCTCTCCCGAACCTATGGAATTGGGAGGGATGGTGCGCAGGGAGACTGGAGGGGGTACCCGCTCGAGCACCATCTATGATCGCAGAGATCACACTGCTGATCGGTGCCGGGTTGGTTCCTCTGGGAATAGAGAAGGCAGGCAGGGCACTCTGGCATCACCCCAGGTGAGTAGGCACCATACTCATCCAGAGCCCTCTGCTGCACTTATGTTTGTCTCTGTCACCTTTCCGGATTTTTCCCTGCATTCCCAGTATAAGGCGCTAGTAGATTCAGGCGCGGCTGGGAATTTCATTAATAAAAATTTAGCTTATAGTTTAGGGATTCCTATTGTTTCTGTGGATATGCCTTTCCCTATTCATGCCTTAGATAGTCGACCAATAGGGTCAGGGTTTATCAGGGAGGTCACCGCACCTTTGTCTATGATAACGCAGGAGGGTCACAAGGAGAAGATTAGTCTTTTCCTTATTGATTCCCCTGCGTATTCTGTGGTGTTAGGCCTACCCTGGTTAACTACTCATAACCCCACTGTTTCTTGGCCACAGAGGGCTCTCACGGGGTGGTCGCGAGAGTGCTCAGGTAGGTGTGTAGGGGTTTCCGTTGGTGCTACTACGGTGGAAAGTCCAGACCAGGTTTCCACCGTGCGCATTCCCCCAGAATATGCCGATTTGGCACTCGCCTTCTGTAAAAAGAAGGCGACTCAATTACCACCCCATCGACAGGGGGATTGTGCGATAGATCTCCTGGTAGACGCTGCATATCCCAGGAGTCACGTGTATCCTCTGTCGCAAGCGGAGACAGTGGCTATGGATAATTATATCTCTGAATCCCTGCGTCAGGGGTTCATTCAGCCATCCATTTCACCCGCCTCTTCGAGTTTCTTTTTTGTGAAGAAGAAGGATGGCGGTTTACGCCCGTGCGTTGATTATCGAGACCTTAATAAAATCACGGTAAAATATAGTTACCCGCTACCTTTGATTAATGCAGTAATGGAGTCAATGCGCGGGGCCCGCTTCTTCACAAAATTGGATCTCAGGAGTGCGTACAATCTGGTGCGTATTAGGAGGGGTGATGAGTGGAAGACGGCATTTAGCACCACCTCAGGTCATTATGAGTACCTGGTCATGCCATATGGGTTGATGAATGCTCCATCAGTCTTCCAATCGTTTGTAGATGAGATCTTCAGGGACCTGAACGGGCAGGGTGTAGTGGTGTATATCGATGATATTTTGATATACTCTGCTACACGCGCTGAGCATGTGTCCTTGGTGCGCAGGGTGCTTGGTCGCCTGTTGGAGCATGATTTATATGTCAAGGCTGAGAAATGCTTGTTCTTCCAACAATCCATCTCCTTCCTAGGGCATCAGATTTCCACTTCAGGAGTGGAAATGGAGAGCGACCGCATTACAGCCGTGCGTAATTGGCCGACTCCAACCACGGTAAAGGAGGTGCAGCGTTTTTTAGGGTTTGCCAATTACTACCGGAGATTTATTCGGGGTTTTGGTCAGGTTGCAGCTCCCATTACCTCACTGCTAAAGGGGGGACCGGTGCGCTTGCAGTGGTCGGCCGAGGCGAATAGGGCTTTTGGTAAACTGAAGGCTCTGTTTACCTCGGCGCCTGTGTTGGCTCATCCGGATCCCTCTTTGCCATTCATAGTAGAGGTGGACGCATCCGAAGCTGGGATAGGAGCAGTGCTCTCTCAGCGTTCGGGTGTGCCACCGAAGCTTCGCCCCTGTGCTTTCTTTTCGAAGAAGCTCAGCCCGGCGGAGCGTAACTATGATGTGGGGGACCGAGAGCTGTTAGCTGTCGTAAAAGCCTTGAAGGTGTGGAGGCATTGGCTTGAGGGGGCTAATCACCCTTTTCTCATCTGGACTGACCACCGCAATCTGGAGTACATCCGGCAGGCGAAGAGACTAAATCCTCGCCAGGCAAGGTGGGCCATGTTTTTCACTCGTTTTGTGTTTACGCTTACTTACAGACCAGGCTCCCAGAACGTCAAGGCAGACGCATTGTCTCGGCTGTATGACACAGAGGAGCGACCCATGGATCCCACTCCCATACTCCCAGAGTCGTGTTTGGTGGCGCCAGTAGTGTGGGAGCTGGACGCGGACATTGAGCGGGCGTCACGTGCAGAGCCCTCTCCTCCTGAGTGTCCAGCTGGTCGTCTGTACGTTCCGTCTGCTGTACGCGACCGATTGATCTATTGGGCTCACACATCACCCTCCTCTGGTCATCCTGGGATAGGTCGGACGATGCGCTGTCTTGATGGGAGGTACTGGTGGCCCACTTTAGCTAAGGACGTGAGGATTTATGTTTCCTCCTGTTCGGTGTGCTCCCAGTGCAAGGCTCCTAGACACCTGCCTAGAGGTAAGCTTTTACCTTTACCCGTTCCTCAACGGCCGTGGTCGCACCTGTCAGTGGATTTTGTGACTGATCTTCCACCTTCACAGGGTTACACCACGATCCTGGTCGTTGTGGATCGGTTTTCTAAGTCCTGTCGTCTTCTCCCTTTGCCCGGTCTCCCTACGGCCTTACAAACTGCGGAGGCTCTGTTTACACATGTTTTCCGGCATTATGGGGTGCCTGAGGATA
This sequence comes from Salvelinus fontinalis, assembly GCF_029448725.1. Taxonomy (NCBI): domain Eukaryota; kingdom Metazoa; phylum Chordata; class Actinopteri; order Salmoniformes; family Salmonidae; genus Salvelinus; species Salvelinus fontinalis. The sequence goes on along the minus strand of NC_074703.1, from coordinate 24,813,584 downwards.
TAGTGTCTGATCGGGGTCCCCAGTTCACGTCAAGGGTCTGGAAGGCGTTCATGGAACGTCTGGGGATCTCGGTTAGTCTTACCTCAGGTTTTCACCCCGAGAGTAATGGGCAGGTGGAGAGAGTTAACCAGGATGTGGGCAGGTTTCTGCGGTCCTATTGCCAGGACCGGCCAGGGGAATGGGCGAAGTTCGTGCCCTGGGCAGAGATAGCCCAGAACTCGCTACGTCACTCCTCTACTAACCTTACCCCTTTTCAATGTGTATTAGGGTATCAGCCGGTTCTGGCTCCTTGGCATCAGAGTCAGACCGAAGCTCCTGCGGTGGACAATTGGTTTCGGCACGCTGAGGAAACTTGGGAGGCAGCCCACGTCCACCTTCAGCGTGCCATAAGGCGCCAGAAAATTGGCGCAGACCGTCGCCGCAGTGAGGCCCCGGTGTTTGTACCAGGGGACAGGGTCTGGCTCTCGACCCGAAACCTGCCCCTCCGCCTGCTCTGCCGGAAGCTGTGTCCGCGGTTTGTGGGGCCGTTTAAAGTCCTGAGGAGAGTGAACGAGGTATGTTATAGATTACAACTGCCCATTAATTACCGTATTAACCCCTCGTTCCATGTGTCTCTCCTCAGGCCGGTGGTGGCTGGCCCGCTCCAGGAGGCTGAAGTGCGTGAAGTTCCTCCGCCTCCTCTAGACATCGAGGGGGCCCCGGCGTACGCTATTCAATCCATTTTGGATTCGAGACGTCGGGCGAGGGGCCTTCAGTACCTCGTGGACTGGGAGGGGTACGGGCCGGAGGAGAGATGCTGGGTTCCGGTGGAGGACGTTTTAGATCCTTCTATGTTAAAAGAATTCCACCGCCTCCATCCGGATCGCCCTGCACCTCGCCCTCCGGGTCGTCCCCGAGGCCGGTGTCGACGTGCTGCTGGAGCCGCGCGTCAGGGGGGGGGTAATGTCACGACTTCTGCCGAAGTCGTTACCTCTCCTTGTCCGGGCGGTGTTCGGCGGTCGACTTCACCGGTCTTCTAGTCATCATCGATCCATTTTTCATTTTCCATTGGTTTTGTCTTGTCTTCCCACACACCTGTTGTCAATCCCATTCATTACCTGTTGTGTATTTAACCCTCTGTTTCCCTTCATGTGTTTGTCAGAGATTGTTCGTTGTCAAGTGTTGTGTGTTTTGTGTATAAGTGTGCGATGGGTCTTCATACCCAGATTTTGTATTATATTTTTTAGTGAGTGTTATGGAGCTTATTACTGGAACTTTTATTAAAGTACTCCATGCTACACTCTATTTTGACTCTCCTGCGCCTGACTTCCTCTGCCACTTATACACGCCATTGTGACAATAGTAATGTTGTGCTGGGAGCTGCTTCAGATGATCAGTGGCATGAACTTATTTGCGACAACTTTTTTACCCTAAGCTGGAGAGCGTCATCACCATCAGCTACTCTGCAAACATCACAGACACCGACACAGACGAAGCCGGGCACCTTGAGGAGGCAACCGAGGACCACCCGTTAATGGTGTATCCGCCAAATACGGTGCTTCAGTAGATCGAGGGGGGTATTTGTCAGTGTTGCTGGGCAAGAAATTTAAACGGCTCGTGCGTTTATCCATGAGGAGATGGTCAAGAGATGTGACCAGATTAATTAACTCACCAATGGTAAGTGCTTGCCATTCAACTGTTAGTCAAGTTTAGTTGGCTGTGAATGTGTAATGTGTGCCGTGTGTTGCACGTGAGTGGATGTGTTTAACTATACTTCTGGTCCCCATAAGCAGTGGCGGATTTAGGTTTAGGCGACATGGGCAGCTGCCCAGGGCGGCATCTTGCCGGGGTGGCACGGGGCACACCCACAAAAAAAATTGGAATGGTGACATTGCACGATCGGTTTTCTATCACTCATTTGCACGTCACCTTGTCGGGGTGGGCGCCCTGATTCTAGTTTGTGAGCTAGGCAGGCTACTGCCTGGGAAGCTCTCCCACTCAGAAGTAGGAGAGGTTGACCTCAGGTCTCCCCACTGGAAGCCCGAGGTAGGGGGAGCGGGGGAATCTATCAAATAGCGCACCTCTAAATTTGTACAGTACGAATGCAGTTAGTAAAATCAGTCACACTACGAAATGCTACCAAATAAACCACAATTAATTCATAATACTGTACTGTATATAGTTTCACCGACATATTGTTGCATATTTTTCTGGTTTGTGAGAAATCGATAAGAATAACATAAAACCAGTCTGCACACCACCAAGGTGAATTGTTTTAGTCTCGACTCTTGGTTGACAGTGTTGGGGGATGGGTAATGTAGTGATGCTCGAGTGCCAAATCAACACAAATGGATAAGAAAAGGTCTAAGCCATCAGGTGCCCAGTTTAGGAAAAAGAGGAAGAAACGTACAAAAGATAAAGGTATGCAGCTGTCATCTCCTTATGATGCTCCAGGACACCTACATCACCCGATGTCACAGGAAGGCCAAGAAGATCATCAAGGACAACAACCACCCGAGCCACTGCCTGTTCACCCCGCTATCATCCAGAAGGCGAAGTCAGTATAGGTGCATCAAAGCAGGGACCGAGAGACTGAAAAACAGCTTCTATCTCAGCTTCTATTCTATCTTGTTTCAGCTTCTATTCTATCTGTCAGACTGTTAAACAGCGACCACTAACATTGAGTGGCTGCTGCCAACATACTGACTCAATCTCTAGCCACTTTAATAATAAAAAATAGGATGTAATAAATGTATCACTAGTCACTTTAGACAATGCCACTTTATATAATGTTTACATACCCTACATTACTCCTCTCGTATGTATATACTGTACTCTATACCATCTACTGCATCTTGCCTATGCCACACGGCCATCGCTCATCCATATATTTACATGTACATATACTTAATCATCCCTTTACACTTGTGTGTATAAGGTAGCTGTTGTGAAAATGTTAGATTACTTGTTAGATATTACTGCACTGTCGGAACTAGAAGCACAAGCATTTCGCTACACTCGCATTAACATCTGCTAACCATGTGTATGTGACCAATCAAATTTGATTTGATTTAATTTGATTTATGAGTATAATATTATGCATGTAATGAAATAGGCTAACAAACATAAGTGTTATACTAGCCTATGTTGCTATGTTGCTTGCTATGCTATTACACATATGGCAACAATATTCTGTTTTCTGTCCGACTAGCTTACATTAACATTTGATATCATTTTGTTTTTGGTGGGGAGAGGGACGCTGAATAGTAAACTAACAAAATATTTCTAGGAGGTTTAGGTTTAAGGTTAGAAACTTAAACATCACATTTACATAACTATTCAGACCCTATACTCTATACGTTGAAGCACTTTTGGCAGTGATTACAGCCTTGAATCTTCTTGGGTATGACGCTACAAGCTTGGCATACCTGTATGTGGGGAGTTTCTCCTATTATTCTCTGCAGATCCTCTCATGCTCTATCAGGTTATCATCACAGATCTCTCTGTACTTTGCTCCATTCACAACTCCCTCGATCCTGATTATCTCCCAGTCTATCTCCTGACTATGTCCCCCGATTGCTCAGTTTGGCCGGCGGCCAGCTTTTGGAAGAGTCTTGGTGGTTCCACAGTTTTTCCATTTAAGAAGGATGGAGGCCACTGCGTTCTTGGGGACCTTCAACGCTCCAGAATTTTTTTGGTACCATTCCCCAGATCTGTGCCTCGACACAATCCTTTCTCGGAGCTCTATGGACAATTGGATCAAAGTAGAGACTCAGGGCTAGAAAATGGGATATCATACACTACTAAAGTAAGTCTGCTTTGTAAGTTGAGAAACGTGTAACCTCAACCTCACACGAAAAAGCATAAACACAAAAACTACAGGCTGCATGACATCAGCTGCCTGGTCGTCCAAAATAGCATAACTAGTGAATTTTAACACCAATAGACCCACTCGTTTAACTTCTTCTGGCTGCAAGCCCTAAGTCGGGATCAATATGACAACAGCCACTTCAAGTGCAGGGCGCGAAATTCAAAATATATTTTTTAGAAATATTTAACTTTCACACATTAACAAGTCCAATACAGCAAATGAAAGGTACACATCTTGTGAATCCAGCCAACATGTCCGATTTTTTAAATGTTTTACAGCGAAAACAGCACGTATATTTATGTTTGCTCACCACCAAATAAAAAAAATCACTAACATTTTTCACAGCACAGGTAGCATGCACAAAGCCAACCTAACCAAGAACCAACCAAACTAACCAACAAACAACTTCATCAGATGACAGTCTTATAACATGTTATTCAATAAATCTATGTTTTGTTCGAAAAATGTGCATATTTCAGATATAAATCATAGTTTACATTGCAGCTACAATCAGAAATTGCACCGAAAGCTGCCAGAATAATTACAGACACCAACATCAAATACCTAAATACTCATCATAAAACATTTCTGAAAAATCGATGGTGTACAGCAAATTAAAGACAAACATCTTGTGAATCCAGCCAATATTACCGATTTTTTTAAAAGTGTTTTACAGCGAAAACACAATACAGCATTATATTAGCTTACTACAATAGCCTACCACACTACCGCATTCATTCATCAAGGCACGTTAGCGATAGCAATAGGCGCGAAGGCGAATAAACCAGCAAGATATATAATTTTTGACTAACCTTGATAAGCTTCATCAGATGACAGTCCTATAACATCAAGTTATACATACACTTATGTTTTGTTCTAAAATGTGCATATTTAGAGCTGAAATCAGTGGTATACATTATGCTAATGTTGTGCTAACGTAGCATCTTTTTCCCACAACGTCCGGATATTTTTCTGACACTTTTTCTGACACACATATTCTGACCAAATTACTATTCATAAACATAACAAAAAAATACATGTTGTATAGGAAATGATAGATACACTAGTTCTTAATGCAATCGCCGTGTTAGAATTCTAAAAATAACTTCATTACGATATGAAGTTTACGTTATGGCGAGAGAGTACCCAAAAGCTAGGCGCAAACGACTATTTCACATGTTCCACAGATATATGAAATAGCATCATAAAATGGGTCCTACTTTTAATGATCTTTCATTAGAATGTTGTACAAGGGGTACTTTGTCAAGAACAATCGTTGTTTGGATTTAGAATGTCCTCTTCTCCAGTTAATTAGCACGGAAAGCTAGCAAAGTAGCGCAAAGCTCTCCTTCCTGAACAAAGGCACACAACGCAACACGCCTAACGTCCCGAAAAAATTTCAATAATCTAATGAAACTATATTGAAAAAACATACTTTACGATGATATTGTCTCATGTATCAAATAAAATCAAAGCCGGAGATATTAGTCGTCTATAACGACAGCTGTACAGAAGGCAAATCCAGTTCCCTTCGCGCGCTCCAGGAAACAGGAAACTGGTGACACGTCATGCCAAGAGCTTTTATTCGACCCCAGATCAAGTTATACACTCCATTTCTTCTCTCACTGCCTGTCGACATCTAGTGGAAGACGTATGAAGTGCATGTATACTAATAAATATCAAGGACATTTATAGGCAGGCCCTAGAACAGAGCATCGATTTCAGATTTTCCACTTCCTGTCAGGAAGTTTGCTGCAAAATTAGTTCTGTTTTACTCACAGATATAATTCAAACGGTTTTAGAAACTAGAGAGTGTTTTCTATCCAATAGTAATAATAATATGCATATTGTACGAGCAAGAATTGAGTACGAGGCCGTTTGAAATGGGCACCTTTTATCCGGCTACTCAATACTGCCCCTGCAGCCCAAACAGTTTAAAAATGAATTTAGTATTTGTCAATCTAGCTTGTTAGCTAGCTAGCTAATGTTAAGTTAGCTGTCTGGCCAGTTCAAATAATGACGGTATCATATAGCTGACCCCGTCTTAAATTTAGCTCATTTGTCTTCATTATTATAGGAAAATAAACTCACAAAACTATCATTATTTACAAGTTAATGGCTAGCCATTTACACAAAATAGCTTACGGTTGTGAGTGTGACTAAATAAAAGCAGGGCATTCTACCAGAACATTTTAGAACTTGGACACTGTCTTGTTGGCCTAACATTATATCCTAATTTACAGATGGATACAGGAGGTGCAGTTAAATGGAAACTTGCATAGTGGAGCCTTTTGTTTAGACAGGTAGCTAGCTACCTAGCTAGCTAAACAATGAACCATAATCCCAACTCATAACGTTACTACACTCCATGAATCTGCAGGTAGCTAAACAATCAGGTTCAATGTTAGCTAGCTAGCTAACATTCGGCTATAACTAGCAATGCAAATGACTCTGAGATATGAATAATATTACTACACAGATCATACACTTAACGTTAGCTAGCTAGCTAGCTAACAGTACGCTTTAACTTTAAATGAAAACAACTTTGACAAAATTAGAAATGTATAATATCTTAAAATGTAGCTAGCGAGACTATCTTAACCGTATATATTTATGGACGCTTCTCCCTCTCTTTCACGGATGCCATGGTTGCCCTTAACTTCTTGCAACTATAGGGGGTGCTGTTTCGCATTAGCATAATTTTCTCTACAGATTAAACTGCCTCGTACTCAATTCTTGCTCGTACAATATGCATATTATTGTTATTATTGGATAGAAAACACTCTCTAGTTTCTATAGCCGTTTGAATTATGTCTCTGAGTGAAACAGAACTCATTCTACAGCACTTTTCCTCCCAGTGTGTGAGATTTAGACATCTTGGCCTCTGGTTCCAGATCAGTTTTAAAAGTCTCTGTAAATCCTATGAGATACAAACACTGCCCACGCCATCCCCTAGATGTCAGTAAGTGGTGACAATTTGAATGGAGTCGATTGCGCAATCATTGGCTCTATAAATCACCAAATACCGGAAGTAGCGTTCCTTTGGACACTGCGCTCAACGCAAGAAGGATATCTGACTGGCCTTTTTCCAAGCCTTGGTTTAGCCAGTAATATAGCGTCGGTCATCTTTTTACTCGTTATAGGTGTTAGAAACATCATAAGGTAGTTAATTTAAACCGTTTTATAGCAATTTATATCCGTTTAGTGCGATTTTGAGGCATTGCTTTGTAATAGACTTTGAAGCTCCGGGCACGTTTCGGGGTCCCGGTCGTACGTTAGTGGGCATTTCGACGGACAAGTGGACATCTTTTGACCAAAAGAAGATTAGACCCAAGAAAGGATTCATTGTCCAAGATTCTGATGGGAGAACAGCTCATAGTAAGAACAATTTATGATGATAAATCGTGTTTCTGTCGATAAATGTTAAACGCTTATGCCGCCATTTTGTTTGCTATAGCTTCGCTTGGCGCAACCTGTATTGAAAAGTAAGGATAATTTAAAAAATGTAATTCCGCGATTGTATTAAGAATTAAATTGTCTATCAATCGCTGTCCACCCTGTATTTTTTAGTCAAGTTTATGAGTATTTATGTATAAGACTAGATCACTGTCTAATATGGTGCAGGACATTTTCTGACCAGCTAAGCTACTTTTGTCATTGTCTAACCATGATTTTGGTGGCTAAATATGCACATTTTCGAACAAACTCTACATGTATGTTGTAATATGATGTTACAGGAGTGTCATCGGAAGAATTCTGAGAAGGTTAGTGAAAAAATTAATATATTTTGGCGATGATTACGTTATCGCTCTCTTTGGCTAGAATCAATGCTCTGGTAACGTTTGCATATGTGGTATGCTAATTTAACGATTTATTGTGTTTTCGCCGTAAAACACTTAGAAAATCTGAAATGTTGTCTGAATTCACAAGATCTGTGTCTTTCCATTGGACACTGCTGTGTATTTTTAAGAAATGTTTTATGATGAGTAAATTGGTAATACACGTTGCTCTGTGTAGTAATTCTAGGAGCTTTGGTGAGATTTGTGATGCTGGCTGCAATGGCAAACTATGATTTATACCTGAAATATGCACATTTTTCTAACAAAACCTATCCTATACCATAAATATGTTATCAGACTGTCATCTGATGAGGTTTTTTCTTGGTTAGTGGCTATCAATATCTTAGTTTAGCCGAATTGGTGATAGCTACTGGTGTTGAGAGAAAATGGTGGACAAAGAAAAATGCTGATTTTTGCTAACGTGTTTAGCTAATAGATTTACATATTGTGTCTTCCCTGTAAAACATTTTAAAAATCTGAAATGGTGGCTTTATTCACAGGATCTGTATCTTTCATTAGGTGTCTTGGACTTGTGATTTAATGATATTTAATGATATTTAGATGCTACTATTTAATTGTGACGCTATGCTAGCGATGCTAATCAGTGTGGGGGGGGTGGGGGGTGATCCCGGATCCGGGGTAGATACTCGTGAAAGGTTAATTTTAAGATGCAATCAGAAGACCGGTGTTTTATAAAACAGCCTTCTTTCTGTGTGTTATCTTTTTGACTCCCTCTGCATATTTGCAATCAAAAGCCTTCCCTCCAGAAATTGGAGAGCAACACTTTTGCAGATCTACTATGTGATATCTTTCAAAAAAGCTGCATGGCTAGCGGGAAGGTTCCTGACTTTTTCCGTGGCTAAACCAACTAGGCTCATAATTAAAACATGGTGTTCGTATTTACAGATGGCATACACGTTTGTTATTGTGTGTGTTATTGAAAGTTTGTTGATATTACTTGAAAATGTATTGGCTACAGTAGATTATGACAATGACTGAATGTTAAATAATGATGTATTGTTATTTGTCTTATTTTTCAGATGAAAAACATGTAGTGCTCATTAGCAAGAACGTTCTGTGAACCTCTGCATAGAAACGGTTAACTGTAAAAGGAAGGAAACATCAGAGGACATCATATTTCCTTGATAGCCAGCAAATTGTCTGAGCAAAAACCAAGCCATGAGGTCGAAGGAATGTCCGTAGAGCTCCGAGACATGATTTTGTTGAGGCACAGATATGGGGAAAGGTACCAGAACATCTGCAGCATTGAAGGTCCCCAAGAACACAGTGGCCTCCATCATTCTTAAATGGAAGAAGTTTGGAACCACCAAGACTCATCCCAAGAGCTGGCCGCCCGGTTGGCCGTCAGGGAGGTGAACAAGAACCCGATGGTCACTCTGACAGAGTTCAGGAGTTCCTCTGTGGAGATGGGAGAACCTTCCAGAAGGTCAACGAAATCAAATCCAATTTTATTTGTTACATGTGCAGAGTACAACAAGTGTAGCCCTTACAGTGAAATGCTTACTTACAAGCCCTTAACCAACAATGCAGTTTTAAGAAAAATAAGTGTTGAAATATTTACAAAAATTAACTGAAGTAAAATATAAATGAATAAAATAAAATATAAAATAAATATAAAGAAGAAAATAACAAAAAAACTAAGCAGCAACAATAAAATAACAGTAGCGAGGCTATATACAGGGGGTACCGGTACAGAGACAATGTCTGTGGGCACAGGTTAGTCGAGGTAATTGAGGTAATAAGTACATGTAGGTAGAGGTAAAGTTACTATGTATGGATAATAAACTGCAAATAGTCCGGGTAGCTGTTACGGCTTGGGGGTAGAAGCTGTTAAAAATCATTTTGGACACCACAAGGGGGAGTTAGAGCACTCATTAAGCATTTGGGTCCCAAGGTTTTTATATGACCAATCATATCGTGTGGTTCCAATGACGAATTTTGACGCGAGCCACTCGTGTTCTGGCGGTGTTCTTCAACAAAGATGGCTGACAAAACATTACGGTGGAGCCAAACGTAAGTTGTTATAACGTCATAACAAGTCAAGTAAAACATTTACAATTGAGAGGAATATGTTTGTTTATGTAGAGACAAACGTTTGTGCATATTTTTCTGTCATAAAGTTAATTTATGAAATCACTATTTGGCAAGTTATTTGACTAGCTAACATTAGCCAGCTAGCTAGTGTTAGGAGAATGAATGTGTAATTCGTGTTGTTTAATGTTTTAGGGACTCCTGAGAAAACCAGGCTGTCGTCTTGTGAAACAGTGGATGTAAAGCATCTAGCTAGCTAAAGCATTTACTGCCAATTGAATGTACAATTGTGTAAGCTTGCCTTGCAATGCACCTGAAGTAACATAGCTAGCTAACTATTTACTTGCTTATTGTGTAGTGGAGGATAAAAAATAACTGTATGCCTATGGATGTGTAGCTAGCTACAGTATGTCACCGATCTGTGTACGGACCCTAAAACTATAGGTTCTGAACTAATATTCATACCAATCTATGAACCTCAGCTATCATAGTTGTTGTATCAACTTCAAGTCGGAATGGCATTAATGAAGCCTATGGATAGAGTAGAATATAATAACTTTATTGTGCCAAGGATGCAAGTCCTATATACACATGTACTGTAGTTATTACCACATATGAGATTACCGCATTGTAGCCTGTACATTAAATATATTCACTGATAATGTACTCTTCCTTGGCAAACAAAGGTGCGGTTCAGGTATGAATCTCTGAGACATTCTTTTTCAGTCATATCAAACTCCATTATTTGAATGATGCTGTGTCTGTATGTATGTATTACAATTATACACTTCAACAGTGTTTACCACTCCTGCTCCTGGGACATCAATGATTACACATTGTAACTATGCAATAGACTAGAAACATGATTGATTTGTAATTCATATATACAGAAAAAAACGATGCATATCTAACTCCCTTCATCTGCATTAATCTGAGGACACAGGATAGTATTTCAATGAGATACTTCATTTCAGCCAGTGGAGAATGTGAAACGCTTTATTGAAAGAAGTTCATTATCCAGGTGTTATAAATACATAAATGTATTATAATTATGATAATTGTAATATTATATTATAAATACAAGTTCAATCTGTACTTCAATGCCCATATGGCGTGCATTATAAAACGAGGAAGAAAGACGAGGTGGAGAGAGAGGTGTAGAAGACAGAAAGGGAAAGAGGTAAGAACAGTGGCAGCATATGATTCATGAATTACAGTGCTACCCTAATATTCTCTCAGTTCATCACAATTGAAGTGTCTCCTAACCAGCCTTGGGCCCCCAGTTGGCCCGAAGGTTATCTTAAAACCCTTTCATGTGTGAGTTCCAAATATCTCTAACGGTCGTCATCCCAGTGTGAGTTTTTTTATGCCCGTGATGTTAGAACATTCTCTCCATTCCAGAATATGATTGTTACGTAACAGTACATTTAATACGGCGCTGCCCTCAAACCAAGGCACGCAGACTTTTTTTATTTATAGGTGGTTTTCAATTTGTCAATTTCAAATTATTTTCAAACAATTTTTTTTTTCTTCTAAGAACAGTTTAAATTGAGGTGTGTTCCGCCTCATTCATTCACATAAAAGTAGTCATTTTTACTTTTGCGGACCATTTCATTTTTGGGACATTTCTGACCCGGACAAAATTCCCCAAACACTTCCCAATTGTTTGTGCAGTTCAATTCTGCAAACATTTGCTCATCTGACATCTTGCATAGTGTTCACATTTTCCGTCTGTTGCCTGCATCGCAGTCATAGTTGTTTTCATTACCAATAATAACTTTGGAAATGTGTGCGTTTCTATCAAAGTAAGTGCCTTATTACGTTATAATAGTTTCTGCATGTCGTGTCACGTCGTTTCTACTGTTGCATAATATTTTTGTGTATATTCCTTATAACCGCGGACAAACGAGGTAACGTTACTCATTTCATTATCTTTCTGGTGTTATACTCAATGCTTAGGTAAGGTAAACTCGTACATCGCCTTGGTCCGTACAATTGCCTTTGTTTTAGCGCCCCAAAAACGTAACACTTCCAGATCAACTGTAATGTCAATACCATTGTAAAGCAACATTTCTCTCCTTTCCAACAGTCGGGTCTTTTTAAAAATGGCGGGTGGGGAAGCAAAACTAATGCGTGATAGTGAGAAGGAGAGATGTTGTGTGGGAAAATTGCTTTTTTCACTCGATCTGTCCAACTTATCACCTTATCGCCCCTAAACTGTAAATAAAACACTATAAAGAGTTTATATAATGTGTCATTACATACCTATTTGAAGGTTTGTGTCGAATTTGAATCAGGTTTTTAGGGCGGTGCTAAATTGATCTTACAAGTCAACAGCGGCTTTTGAGAATGATGATGGCATGCAATGATGATGAAAAAAATGATAGGTATCCCCCCTTACCCCCGTCTCTGTCCATTTCTTGTTTTTAAATGATGAGAGAAGTGCTACACCTGGTGGAGAGAGATTGTAAGACAGAAATAGTTGCTTTATGCGTGCTGTACGTTACGACATGACACGTCAACAGACCCTCTGTAACGGAGGGTCTGTTGTTTCAATTTTTCTCCAATGCTATAGAGCCATTACCATGTCGATCAACGCTTGAATAGAAACCTAGTTCACACCCCCGATTTTGAAGTCAACACAGTCCCATTCGTTTTCTTTGTAGCCTCGTTTGAATGTCACAGTTACGCACATTTGTACGGAATGGGGTGAGTTTACTTTAGCTTGCTACATTCTTCTATTAGCTCTGTAAAACAATGCTAATCGCGTCAGAAGTATTGGCTTATTGTCATTTGAAGCTATCCTGGAAATATATCTTCTTGTACCACTTGGCCATTTTCTGAGTGCATTCCACAAAGCTGTTTATCATTTCTGCCTTATCCATTGCCCCCATTTTGAGGTTATAGTCAAGCACGCAGTCTGGCTTGATGTTTCTCTCTCCCCTCAGGTGGTCCACCTTCCCTGTGGCCGACATGGTTGCTGTATGGACAGTGGAGAGGACATGGTTGTCTCGTTTGTCATGCCACTTTACTGACAGCTGTTGACATGTCTTGTTTTGTATAACGGGTCATTTAGGATGGCAGTAGCATTGTTCATGAAATGCAGTCATCACAGCAGAACTAGGAAGCAGTCTTGGGAAAAGAGGGTAGCAAAGAAGGGTCCCGTGTGGCTCAGTTGGTAGAGCATGGCGCTTGCAACGCCAGGGTTGTGGGTTCAATTCCCACGGGGGGACCAGGGTTCAATTCCCACGGGGGGACCAGGATGAATATGTATGAACTTTCCAATTTGTAAGTCGCTCTGGATAAGAGCGTCTGCTAAATGACTTAAATGTAAATGTAAGGGAATTGCAAACACAGGATCTGTGTTCCAGTATTCTCTTATGGAGTTCTTCTTTACTATCCCCATGAGGACTGTCACCAGGAAGGTATACATTTCACCCCCCCACCCCCACCCCCCCTCCTGGCTCTCTCTTCTCCTGTAGCTCCAAGGCATAGCGATTGGTCTCCCACCAGCTCCTCTGTCAGAAACAACTTGAAGCACTCTGCCTCAGATGGAAATGGCAAGGGGCGTTGCACTCCAGACTGGGACTCATCAAAGCAAACAGCAGGGCCAGGAGGGGTGAAATGGCTGTCAGCCTTCCAGCTACCACAGAACTAATGTACTTCATCCATTGTCGGTCTGCTTCCATCACCACCAGCATCTTCAAAGGGAACTGGGACCTTTGTCAGTGGACAAGGGGTCCTCAGATTCAGGGTTCTCAATGGCTGGGGGGCAGCGCCTCACTTTCAGAATCTGATTCCTGACTTTTATACTCAGACTTTGTCAGAATTTAAAAAAAAATATCCAGAATTTCCATGTTTGTGAGTTGTCTCCTTTTTGAAAGACATTGCTAATGCTACAGCTTAGCTCACTTGCTACATACATAAACAACACTGAATGGCTCAGAGTGGGAGTGAGAGGTTACATGATTGACTGCCGGCACGCGCCATTTGTATCAATAAATCACTATCAGAAAATGTTTTGTGTGGTAATAATTGATATTTTTACTGTTTTATTCACATGTTTTCAAGTAATGGTAATAAATCATGCATTCCGAATCTTGCATAGATTGCAATGGGCACATATTATGTGTGTAAAATACTTTTTTGAAGGTTGTACTGATTATGATGAGCTAAGCTAATTCCAGCTATTTGTGTGGAGACATGTTTGTTGACATACAATGCATTCTGGGTTTCACGTAATCGTCTGTAGGACCAAAGATGCTATAACAAAATGAGGTGAGCAAGGGTTCACTCCTTTTTTGAGAACTTCAGGAAGTGAATGGTGGGATGTGAACGATGGTAGACTATGCATAGTATAATGCATACTATAAACAGACCAAACTCATCTTATCTTCTCTTATCATCTTTGGTTTCTGTGAGGAAAAAATGCACACTGAAACTAATCGTCGGATTACTTTTGATTTCTAGAAATTGTTTTACTAAATTATTTAGATCAATGGTGAGCTCACCCGTGATGTGATTAATTATAAATAGTCATTGCTATTAGCTAATTCATATTGTAGTTTGTCAGCATGGAGTTATACAAATAGGACCGCTTGTGTTGCGTCAATCCTTCCTCAGTTAGCGCTAGGACAAATGTAGGCTACATTTTTCCGGTTTGGATGATTGTGTTATGCCATAGATACTTCTGTGAATATCTGAAAATTGCATCCCAAAATAAACTGCTCACATTCTGGACATAACTTTGTAAGGACTGTGTTTGTGTAAATAGTTTCTGAAAAAAGTGTGGCCAGCTCAAATGCTGATTGTTGCGTCATTCGAAACTGGCCGTTCTAAATAAGCATTCTAATCACACGGGTATAATCGTGCACTTCAGGGACCACTGTAGAATGATCACACCAGCGTGATGGTACGTGTGAAAGGGTTAAGAGCGGGTGAGGTGGCGATGACGGGATTGGCTTCCTCTCTCACATGAAAACATACCTGCAGACGAGAGACAGATGGATAGAGAGAGAGCATGATTAAGCCTTGTTTTTTTATTCTAATATGTTCAGTCATAATCAGTAGGTGAAATGCAAAACTGACCTTGGATCATTAACTCTGGGACTACTACATCTCTGTCTGTATGTCAATGTAAAGCATCTCTTTAATAATACTTCCTGTTGACCCGACCAAGTGACATCTCACCTATGATCATATTGTGCCCTCTGTGTCAGCCAGTTCAGATGCGGGACTGGTTCACCAAAACAGCTGATAAAAACTAGAGGATTTAGGGAGAAGGGGGAAAGGGATGAAGTGAAGAAGAGAGACTGTTATAGTGTGTGTGTGGTCTCACCTGGTGTCCACACTGTGGCTACAGAGTACTTTATGCTGAAAAACAGACACATGAGGACAAACAGAAGATACTATCAATAGAAGATACTGTATGTGACGCAGACACCTATCGGAGTGTACCTGAAACATTTAAATATAGAGGGCTATGTGTCTCACCACTTGGTGATTGCAAGGCTAAGCCCCATGACTTGGCGGCCCTTGCAGAGCAAGGGGAAACCCTACTTCAAGTCTCAGAGCAAGTGACGTAGCCGATTGAAACGCTATTAGCGTGTACCCGCTAACTAGCTAGCCATTTCACACCCGTTACATTTATGTGGTGTAAATCTGAAAATTAGCAGCTGACATCTTAAGTTTTTTTTAAATTAATGCATGTGAGACAGGTTCCATGTACAACAAGACAGGCGTTAGCTTGGGTGCTTGACTGCCGTTGTAAGGCCAGAACGCTCAAATCAACCCTACTCCTCGGCCCGAACGGTCTGAATTTACAAACGGACAATCTGACAATGCTCTGAATTTATGGACGTGAGAAGTGCCAGGACAGCATCCATGCACTTTGTGAAAGTGTGGGATGCCAAGGAGAGGCCAAAGGGAGGAACCATGAATTTATAAGCCATCCTTTCTAAAGCAAATCGGAGGTAATGCCAATGAGCTGGGTGAACAGGAACATGGAAGAATGCATCCCTCATGGTCCCTACAACACGGGCTGGGGACAGCAGCATGTGGATCCTCAGTACCTTCAAGTACCCTTTGAGGTTGCAGAGGTCCAGAATCAGTCGAAACCCTCCGTCTCATTTTGGAATCACAAAATAAGTGGAATAGAACCCACCTAGCCATTCTGACGTTCGTATGGCGGATGACAGGATGTTGCTCCACTGCATGCTGTGCCCCTCCCCGCTGTCATCCCTCAGCACGAGGCGATGGGGCAGGAGAGGAACCCACCGTTGTTCGGGTGCAGGTGTGTGGGAAGGGTCCATCAAACCTTGGACCCAGGGGCCTGAGGAGGCGGCATGAACCATCTCAGGGTCTCCTGGTCCCTATGAACCTTATCGGTCTGCTCCAGAATGTCCTCAATCTCTGGGTCAAACATCAGCCCTGGTTTGATGGGGAGAGTGGCAAATGTGCTCTGGAGAGCAGCTGGCAGACGGGATTGGGCCAGCCAGAGATGGAGCCGAGAGGTAACCACCTGAGCCATGGCCCGTCCCTTGGCGTGGGCCACATCCCTCTGGAGCAGGGAAAGCAGGCGAGACACCTCCATCGCTTCCCAGAGGAGCTTTTCTTTTCCTCTTGCAGCCAGGGAAACAGAGTCTGCAGGTAGGCCTGCAGCAGCACAGAGGGACCAATACGTGACTTTCAAGTCCACATAAAATACTCTGGGGGGTCCCGGAGCTAACATGGTGTCCATGGTCGGGTACTCCTGGAGACCGAGTGACTCTGTGCCCACAACATAACTCCATGGTCCAGTCTCTGCTGTGAGTCGGAAGCACTCCCTGGCAGAAGCCCAGCTCTACTGCAAGGCCTTTGCGTAACTCAGCATAGATGGTACAGATGGATAGTCATCACTGTCCACCAGTTTGATGTCTAGTGCAATGGCTACCCAAGTGAGTAGGCTCTGCATAGCCTCTCAAGCCGCTGGGAGCGATATAGCCCCGCTGCCAGCTTCTGATGCCCTGTCAGCCTGGTAGCCCCGCTCACGGTGGTGAACAGTGCCATCATCATCCCCCAGAAACAGCCTATCACTGGCCTAAAAGGAACAGCTGTTGTCGCCATCAAAGCTATCAACCTCCTGATGCAGGGTCCATCACACCTGTCACAAATGGAAGCCATAAGCTCAGCCAAGCCAGCAAGGCCACAGAGCAGGGGTCCGACGCACCGGGAGAACTATGTCGTGACCCGCCTGGAGGAATAGGAACCCGGAGAGGGATAAATGAACCAGTACCTCTGCAAACACAGTGGCAGACAATTGTGGGAAAAACAGGCAGACAAAAAACAGCAACCAGGTAATTGATTTGATTTTTTTTATATATATATTTTTTTTTATGCCAACTGCAATATTACCTAGTCGGTTTAATATCCAACAAGTAAAAACAGCACAATATGATGGAGTAACTCCGTTAAGGAACTCCAAAAGTTTCAACGTAGTGAAAGCCCACCACGAGACTCTTACACTCTGCATGGGAAAGAACAAGAAAAAACAACTGCAGGGTAATTAGCAGAGCAATTCGCAAAACACACATAGAACAAGCCAGTCGGCAAGTTGCGTAAGGTAAATTACAATTTGTGGCAGCAAGAGCCACCATACAAATGGATGCACACGGAGTCGTAGAGTCACGCTAACGAAACACAAGTGCGACAAACCACGGTCAGAAGATACAGATCACTTCCACGCGATAGATATTATAGATATTATACAAGATATTACACTTACCAGTGATATACCAACCAAACTTCAGAAAGTTTGTACCTCAAACCATACGGACGTCTGCCGAGAAAATGAAAGAGAACGTGTGTCGCAGCCATGGGGGCGGACCCCAGCCGTGACACAGGTGCACACGGGAGTAAACTGTAAATCCTCACCTCGGATGTATACCTCCGCCACGGAGTGATACCAATAATTTGGAGTGATCCAATATAGTGAAACATAACAACCCAACTATGTGACCCAATGCCTGCAACCCAGCCTTTGGGTCAACCAAACAACTCAGCCTTAGGGTCAACCAAACAACCCAGCCTTTGGGTCAACCAAACAACCCAGCCTTTGGGTCAACCAAACATCCCAGCATTTTTTAGAGTGTAGGGTGCCCCTTGAGAAGCTTCCTACAACTCGTAGAAAATCTCCTCTCCAGTGTCTACATTCATCTCTCAGCACCGCAGAGACAATACTGAGCAGATAGAGTACTAAGCTAATATTACCACTATACACTGCAGAAGCAGCAGTCCATCTCAGCACTATCCGATCCCACACTTTACCGCCGTACAATGCTGACTAACCACAATGGGATGAACTAAACAAACAAATCCTCACAGTACCTTGTAGAGTGCAAGACATATACCAAGAGAAGTTATGGGTTATGGGAAACCACAAATTTACAGAACCCCAAATGTTGGTGTCGCAATAGATATGGCACTGTATGTCAGCCCGAACTCTGTGGAACTTCAGTGTCATTAGGTGTTATATTTTCCCAGACCCATATAAAAATCAACCAATGGAAAAATAATACTTCCATGTTGTTTGTTTATTCAATAAGAGCACTCATTATATCAATTGATTTTATACAGCTGTATTACAGTTCTAACTTTTAAATCACTATATGAATACTTGAAGAATAACAATTCTGTCAAGCCAAATAACTTTGGAACTACAGTTAATATAGTTAGACTTCTTCTACTGTATAAAGACAGCAGCAGCTCTATCCATGTGTAGAAGACGGTGTCCGTGGACAGGGTTAGCACCCTCCTTCAGGCCCACAGCCAAATTGTTTTTCCCACTCCAACTCCACTGTCAACAGGGAGTCCAATGTTAGGGTCAGCCATTCCCACACACAAACACACACACACACAAACACCCACCCACACCAACACACTCTCTATCTATGTGTCTCTCTCTCTATTTCTCTCTCTCGCACACTCTCTCGCCCCTGGGTGCCATCTTCCTGCCTTATTGCCTTACCCTGTCATCTGTGGAGAGAGGCAAGAGAGGGCTCAATGCCATCATTATCTTTTTCTGGCCTGATTAACTGACACAGCCACTGCTTTTATACAAGACAACATTACAGCTACATCAGAGCCTGCTCCATAAAACAAATGTACTGTTACTAATAGAAGGGGGATGACAGATTTGTATCTGTGCAGTCATACCAAATTAATCAAGTGCTCTTTTCTAAGAAAGGAATCAAGTCAATGTGCAGGAGTGGGGATGTTGGGGCGAGTAGTGTCAAATTGATTACACTCTTTGAAATTATTGGTTAACAAGCAACCCAGCGCTGGGTAAATAGTGGACAGAACACATGTTGGGTTATTGAGCTATGACAAGATGTTCACTATTTCTGTTAAATGTATTTGAAATACGTATTTCAATTACTTCTGAGAATTTTGTATTACACTGGGCTGAACTACACTCCAATGTCTTTTGTAACAAGATATTTTCAGAAGCTGTCATTTTTATTTAAATACAATTTTGTAGCCCCCTTTCACCCTGTATTGGTATCAAAAGTCTGATGGGACTATGGTGTGATAGCAGCATCTTTTAAATTAACTAAATGTACTGGATATGTAAAAATGAACAATTGCAAAGCATGCTGAGTATTACTATATTGAGCTCCGCCCCGAAACAAGGCCAATACCTGTCACGACTTCCTCCGACGGTGGCTCCTCTCCCTGTTCGGGCCGTGCTCGGCGGTCGTCGTCGCTTGCCTACTAGCTGCCACCGATCCATTTTTCCTTTTCGTTTGTGTCTGTCTGATTTGTTTACACCTGTGTCCTATTAGGTGATTTCGGTGGGTTTGTTAACCTCCGCTGCCTGCTAATTATTTGTGAGGGATTATTGGCTGTTGTTGCTGTTAGGGGTGCGTGTTTGCGCCACAGGTTTTTTTTTTCTGACGGTCGTTGTACCGTTTGGATTGTAATTAGGAGAAGAGGTTTCTCCTCCGTGTGTTACGTTATTTTCCCTGTGTGTGGCGACTTCGTTGGGTGTGTTTCCCCACCTGTTGTTGTTGTGTTGGAAACTTTCAATAAACGATTGTGCTACTGGGACTTCCTTGCTCTCCTGCACCTGACTCCTGCACCTACCTCTTCTCAGGAGGCACCTAACAATACCCAGTATGCTGCGCAGTCATTTTCACATATACCTTTACATATTTGTCATTTAGCATATGCTCTTATCAAGATTGACAGTGTATTCAACTAAGGAAGATAAACAACAACATATCACAGTCATAGCAACTAAGACGTTTCTGTAACTATTACTGAGAATGTTGTTGCTGTTCGGGCAGCTAATTGCATGCAGTAAAATCAACTCAAGCAAATATGGTGATACAGAAAGCAACTCAAACAGCATTGAAATTGCATCAGTTATGTAGAATTTTTTCATACATCGTCCATTTGGTTGTTTCTTGTGACACTGTTCACAGCAGCACTGATGGATGTGTTGACATGACAACTGCGTCGGGAGTCAAAACCCTTCCTCCCTTTTGTTTCATGCTGGCTGAAGACCTAGCTATGTGGAAACGTATACTGTGAGTATATTTGCCGTAGATGAATAGCGTAAACTTTAAATTATATCTGCTGACATCCTAATTATATTATCTACACTGAACAAAAATATAAATGCAACATGTAAAGTGCTGGTCCCATGTTTCATGAGCTGAAAAAATAAATAAAACATTTTCAATGTGAAAAAAAAGCTTATTTCTCTCAAATTTTGTGCACAAATTTGTTAACATCCCTGTTATTGAGGATTTCTCTTTGCCAAGATAATCCATCCGCCTGACAAGTGTGGCATATCAAGAAGCGGATTCAACAGCATGATCATTACACAGGTGCATATTGTGGTGGGGACAATAAAAGGCCACTCTAAAATGTGCAGTTTTGTCACACAATGCCACAGATGTCTCCAGTTTTGAGGGAGTGTGCAATTGGCGTGCTGACTGTAGGAATGTCCACCAGAGCGGTTGCCAGAGAATGTAATGTTAATTTATCTTCCATAAGCCGCCTCCAACGTTGTTTTAGAGAATTTGGCAGTACATCCAAACAGCTTCACAACCGCAGACAACTTGTATGTCGTCAGTTTGCTGATGTCGACGATGTGAACACAGTGCCCCATGGGGGCGGTGGGGTTATGGTATGGGTAGGCAGGCATAAGCTAAAGACAACAAACATAATTGCATTTTATTGATGGCAATTTGAATGCACAGAGATACCATGATGAGATCTGGAGGCCCATTGTCATGCCAGTCATTCGCCGCCATCATATTGTGTTTTAACATAATGCACAGCCCCATGTCGCAAGGATCTGTACACAATTCATGGAAGCTGAAAATGTCTCAGTTCTTCCATGGCCTGCATACTCACCAGACATGTCACCCATTAGGAAGTTTGGGATGCTCTGGATGGTATGTGTATGACAGCATGTTTCAGGTCCTTCCAATATCCAGCAACTTCACACATCCATTGAAGAGGAGAGGGACAACATTCCACAGGCCACAATCAATAGCCTGATCAACTCTATTTGAAGGTGGGCCTCCTGAGTGGCGCAGTGGTCTAATGCAATGCACCTCCGACACCAATGTGTTGGAAGAAACACTGCACAGTCGTGGCCAAAAGTTGAGAATGACACAAATATTAATTTTCACAAAGTCTGCTGCCTCAGTGTCTTTAGATATTTTTTGTCAGATGTTACTATGGAATACTGAAGTATAATTACAAGCATTTCATAAGTGTCAAAGGCTTTTATTGACAATTACATGAAGTTGATGTAAAGAGTCAATATTTGCAGTGTTAACCCTTCTTTTTCAAGACCTCTGCAATCCGCCCTGGCATGCTGTCAATTAACTGCTGGGCCACATCCTGTCTGATGGCAGCCCATTCTTGCATAATCAATGCTTGGAGTTTGTCAGAATTTGTGGGTTTTTGTTTGTCCACCCGCCTCTTGAGGATTGACCACAAGTTCTCAATGGGATTAAGGTCTGGGGAGTTTCCTGGCCATGGACCCAAAAGATCGATGTTTTGTTCCCTGAGCCACTTAGTTATGACTTTTGTCATATGGCAAGGTGCTCCGTCATGCTGGAAAAGGCATTGTTCGTCACCATACTGTTCCTGGATGGTTGGGAGAAGTTGCTCTCGGAGGATGTGTTGGTACCATTCTTTATTCATGGCTGTGTTCTTAGGCAAAATTGTGAGTGAGCCCACTCCCTTGGCTGAGAAGCAACCCCACACATGAATGGTCTCAGGATGCTTTACGGTTGGCATGACCCAGGACTGATGGTAGCGCTCACCTTGTTTTCTCCGGACAAGCTTTTTTCCGGATGACCCAAACAATCGGAAAGGGGATTCATCAGAGAAAATTACTTGACCCCAGTTCTCAGCAGTCCAATCCCTGTACCTTTTGCAGAATATCAGTCTATCCCTGATGTTTTTCCTGGAGAGAAGTGGCTTCTTTTTTTGCCCTTTTTGACACCAGGCCATCCTCCAAAGTCTTCGCCTCACTGTGCATGCAGATGCACTCACACCTGCCTGCTGCCATTCCTGAGCAAGCTCTGTACTGGTGGTGCCCCGATCCCGCAGCTGAATCAACTTTAGGAGATGGTCCTGGCGCTTGCATGATGTTCTTGGGAGCCCTGAAGCCTTCTTCACAACAATTGAACCACTCTCCTTAAAACTTCTTCTGGCTGCAAGGGAAAGTGTTGAGTAGCCAGTGAAATCGTGCCCATTTCAAACGGCCTCCTACTCAATTCTTGCTCGTACAATATGGATATTATTATTAATATTGGATAGAAAACACTCTAGTTTCTAAAACCGTTTGAATTATTTCTCTGAGTGAAACAGAATTCCTTTGGCAGCACTTTCCCTGACCAGGAAGTGAAATGTCAGAAATATGTGTTCTGTTCAACTTGATGCCTATATATGGTCATGACACTTAGGAGTCTACTTACATTCCATACGCCTTCCTCTTGGTCTCAAGAGGATGTGAGAGAAGAAATTTTGTGTTCATCTTGGTCAGGGGTGGAATAAAAGCTATTTCTTTGACGTGACCGTCCACTTCCGGTTCTCTGAAACGCGCGACAAGGAAGTGCCATTGCCTCCTGTTTTGCTGCCGTAATAGACAAACTATCCCCGGCTCGCAATTTTTTTGATACATGTGAACATATCATCGTAATGTATGTTTTTTCAATATAGTTTAATCAGATTATTGAAATTTTTTCGGGAGTTTTGCCGTGTTCCGTCCTCTGGCTGTGTTTACGTCGGATAGATTTGTGCCACTCGGCTAGTGCCAATGCTAAGTGAAGAGGGAAATTTGCCATTCTGAATCCAAACAACGACTCATCTGGACAGAGGACACCTTGTTCAACATTCTGATGAAAGATCAGCAAAAGTAAGAGCCAATTTATGATGTTATTTCATATATCTGTCGTGCATGTTGACTGGTCGTGGGCGCCCAAGTTTTTCTGTCTATTGCTGCTATGCTAAATTTTGTTTGCGCTGTAAAACATTTAATAAATCGGAAATATTGTCTAGAATCACAAGATGCCTGTCTTTCAATTGCTGTACACTATGTATTTTTCAGAAATGTTTTATGAAGTGTAATTAGGTATTTGACGTTGGTGTCTGTAAATATTATGGCTGCTTTCGGTGCAATTTCTGATTGTAGCTGAAATGTAAACTATGAATTATACCTGAAATATGCAAATTTTTTGAAAAAAACATATGCTATACAATAAATATGTTATCAGATTGTCATCTGATGAGGTTGTTTCTTGGTTAGTGGCTATTTTTATCTTTATTTGGCCGAATTTGTGATAGCTACTGATGGAGTAAAAAACTGATGGAGTAAGAAAAGTGGTGTCTTTTGCTAACGTGGTTAGCTAATAGATTTACATATTGTGTCTTCCCTGTAAAACATTTTAAAAAACGGACATGTTGGCTTGATTCACAAGATGTGCACCTTTCATCTGGTGTCTTGGACTTGTTAATGTGTTAAAGTTAAATATTTAAAAAAATATATCTTTTGAATTTCACGCCCTGCACTTTGAGCTGGATGTTGTCTTAAGTGTACCGGTGTCGGGCTGCACCCCTAACAGGTTAAAGTTCTTGATGATCCGATAAATGGTTGATTTAGGTTCAATCTTACTTGCAGCAATATCCTTGCCTGTGAAGCCCTTTTTGTGCAAAGCAATGATGACGGCACGTGTTCCCTTACAGGTAACCATGGTTGACAGAGGAATCAGTATGGCTCACAAAGCTAAGGAGTTGCTATAAAGGAATATTTCCTTTGACATTTACAGATATTCACAGATCTTGGATCACCTTAACCTCTCCAAATCCTAACCATTAGGGTGGAAAACATAAACGATCAACCTCATCATTCTACTGAGTTGGTGGGTTAATGAAATTGAGACTGACTTTGGCTGACCTGTCTCTATGAGCACCATACTGTAGCTCTCTGCCATGGCTCTGCTTTCTCGTTCTATCTCTCTGCTCTCTCACCTCCCAGCTGCATCATTATGTGAAGCCATTACCAGACTGATTACATTCAGACACAATGTGTTACTCTAGTTCACCAGAGGTCAAAGGTCAGGTCTCATACAATTACCTGGTTCACAAAAACACACACACACAGGCATGCATGCACATGTTTTATTCAAATAGATTAAAATATATGCAGACGTATTATAAAATCATGTGGATCATTAACTGGGTGTGGGACGTCCAGTGTGGTATGGCTATGTTCTAAGCCCTCAAGAGATTTCCTTAGTTCATTGAATTATAGGTCTGACTGGAGATGGGTAAGGAGGAGATATGGAGGGATGGAAGAGAGGAGGAAGAGATGGGAGGAGAGTTGGAGAAGAGCCAGAGGTGAAAGGAGAAGAAAGAGAAGCCGTGGCTACGAGCAGCTGGATCAAATCAAATTGTATTGTATTGGTCACATATAATTCTGAGAGGCATCAATCTGGTGTTTTCTGTAATGACCTTAGTGATCACTGTTTTACAGCCTGTATTCGTAATGGCTGCTTAGTGAAACGACCTGTCCTGATTTGTCGTAGGCGCTTGGTTATAAACTTTCATTAGCAAGCCTTCCTTCATGACCTGGCCTCTGTAAATTGTTTAAGAATCAGATTGGTCCCCTCTCTCGAAGACGCATGAACCTTCTTTTTTTATATGTTCAGTGATATTTTTAACAAACACGCCCCCATGAAGAAAATTAGAATTAAAACAGGTTCCTCCCCTGGTTCGACCGTGACATTGCAGTTACTCCACCTCAAGAATTGCATTTGGCGAAAGGCTCGGCACACGCGTATTCAGGCTGACTGGCTCTCACTCAGGCAAATGAGAAATAAGTGCACTCAGGCTATCTGGAAGGCCAAAGTTAGTTACTTTAAGGAGCAGTTCTCTCTCTTTGGGTCTAACCCCACGACGTTCTGGAAAATAGTTAAAGACCTGGAGAATAAACCCTCCTCCTCACAGCTGCCCATGTCCCTTAAAGTTGATGATGTGGCTGTTACTGACAAGAAGCAAATGGCTGAGATCTTCAATCACCACTTCATTAAGTCAGGACTCCTATTTGACTCAGCCATGCCTCCTCACCTGTCCAATATTTCCTCATCTCCCACCCCTTCTAATGCGACTAGTCCCGATGCTCCTCCGTCTTTTCCCCCTCCCCCGCTACAAAGTTTCTCCCTGCAGGCGGTCACTGAGTCCGAGGTGCTAAAGGAGCTCCTTAACACTTGACCACAAAAAAAATTCTGGGTCAGATGGTTTAGACCCTTTCTTCTTTAAGGTTACTGCCCCTATCAATCACCAAGCCTCTCTCTCCTCTCTGGGGAGGTTCCCAGTGCCTGGAAGGCAGGTTCCCATTGCTCAGTTCGTCCTTTACTTAAAGGGGGAGAACAAGCTGATCCTAACTGTTATAGGCCTATTTCTATTTTGCCCTGTTTATCAAAAGTGCTGGAAAAACGTGTCAATAATCAACTCTTGAAGTCTATCTTGATGTCTATATCTGGTTTCCGCTCAGGTTATGGATGTGTCACCGATACCCTTAAAAGGTCCTCAATGTCACCATTGTCCTCGATTCTAAGCAATGTTGTGCTGCTATTTTTATTGACTTGGCCAAAGCTTTGATATGGTAGACCATTCCATTCTTGTGGGAGTATTGGTGTCTTTGAGGGGTCTTTGGCCTGGTTTGCTAACTACCTCTCTCAAAGAGTGCATCGTATGAAGTCAGAACATCTGCTGTCTCAGCCACTGCCTGTCACCAAGGGTGTACCCCAAGGCTCGATCCTAGGCCCCACGCGTTTCTCAATTTACATAAAAAACATAGCTCGGGCAGTAGGAAGCTCTATAATCCATTTATATGCAGATAATACAGTCTTATACTCAGCTGGACCCTCACCGGATTTTGTGGTAAAAAAAAGCTCTACAACAAAGTTTTTCTTATTGTCCAACAAGCTTTCTCTGTCCTTAACCTTGTTCTGAACACCTCCAAAACAAAGGTCACGTGGTTTGGTACGAAACATGCCCCTCTCCCCACTACCTCTGATGGTTTAGAGCTTGAAATAGTCACATCAAGCAAGTACTTGGGAGTATGGCTGCACGGTACACTGTCCTTCTCTCAGCACATACAGTTGAAGTCAGAAGTTTATATACACCTTAGCCAAATACATTTAAACTCAGTTTTTCAGAATTCCTGACATTTAATCCCAGTAAAAAGTCCCTGCATTAGGTCAGTTAGGATAACCACTTTATTTTAAGAATGTGAAATGTCAGAATAATAGTAGAGAGAATTATTTATTTAGGCTTTTATTTCTTTCATCACATTCTCAGTGGGTCAGAAGTTTACATGCACTAATTAGTATTTGGTAGCATTCCAAAAGCTTCCCACAATAAATTGGGGGAATTTTGGCCCATTCCTCCAGACAGAGCTGGTGGAACTGAGTCAGGTTTGTAGGCCTCCTTGCTCGCACACGCTTTTCAGTTTTGCCTACACATTTTCTATAGGATTGAGGTCAGGTCTTTGTGATGGCCACTCCAATACCTTGACTTTGTTGTCCTTAAGCCATTTTGCCACAACTTTGGAAGTATGCTTGGGGGCATTGTCCATTTGCGACCAAGCTTTAACATCCTGACTGATGTCTTGCGATGTTGCTTCAATGTATAAACATTATTTTCCTGCCTCATGATGCCATCTATTTTGTAAGTTGCACCAGTCCCTCTTGCAGCAAAGCACCCCCGCAACATGATGCTGCCACCCCCGTGCTTTACGGTTGGGATAGTGTTCTTCGGCTTGCAAGCCTCCCCTTTTTTCCTCCAAATATAACGACGGTCATTATGGCCAAACAGTTCTATTTTTGTTTCATCAGATCAGAGGACATTTCTCCAAAAAGTACGATCTTTGTCACCATGTGCAGTTGCAAACCATAGTCTGGCTTTTTTTTATGGTGGTTTTGGAGCAGTGGCTTCTTCCTGGCAGAGCGGCCTTTCAGGGTATGTCGATATAGGACTCGTTCTACTGTGGATATAGATACTTTGTACCTGTTCATTCCAGCATCTTCACAAGGACCTTTGAGGTTGTTCTGGGAATAACTTGCACTTTTCGCACCAAAGTACGTTCATCTCTAGGAGACAGAAAGCGTCTCCTTCCCGAGCAGTATGATGGCTGTGTGGTCACATGGTGTTTATACTTGCATACTATTGTTTGTACAGATGACCGTAGTACATTCAGGCATTTGGAAATTGCTCCCAAGGATGAACCACACTTGTGGAGGTCTACCATTTTTTTTCTGAGCCCTTGGCTGATTTCTTTTGATTTTGCCATGATGTCAAGCAAAGAGGCACTGAGTTTGAAGGTAGGCCTTGAAATACATTCACAGGTATACCTCCCATTGACTCAAATCATGTCAATTAGCCTATGAGAAGCTTCTAAAGCCTTGACAACATTTTCTGGAATTTTCCAAGCTGTTTAAAGGTACAGTCAACTTAGTGTATGTAAACTTCTGACCCACTGGAATTGTGATACAGTGAATTATAAGTGAAATAATCTGTCAGTAAACAATTGTTGGAAAAATGACTTGTGTCATGCAAAGTAAATGTCCTAACCTACTTGCCAAAACTAGTTTGTTAACAAGAAATGTGTGGAGTGGTTGAAAAGCAAGTTTTAATTTTTAATTTTATTTTTTTATTCCACCTTTATTTAACCAGGTAGGCTAGTTGAGAACAAGTTCTCATTTGCAACTGCGACCTGGCCAAGATAAAGCATAGCAGTGTGAACAGACAACAACACAGAGTTACACATGGAGTAAACAATAAACAAGTCAATAACATGGTAGGAAAAAGAGAATATATATACAATGTGTGCAAAAGGCATGAGGTAGGCAATAAATCGAATAATTACAATTTAGCAGATTAACACTGGAGTGATAAATCATCAGATGATCATGTGCAAGAAGAGATACTGGTGTGCAAAAGAGCAGAAAAGTAAATAAATAAAAGCAGTATGGGGGTGAGGTAGGTAAAATTGGGTGGGTAGTTTACAGATGGACTATGTACAGCTGCAGGGATCGGTTAGCTGCTCGGATAGCAGATTTTTAAAGTTGTTGAGGGAGATAAAAGTCTCCAACTTCAGAGATTTTTGCAATTCGTTCCAGTCGCAGGCAGCAGAGAACTAGAAGGAAAGGCGTCCAAATGAGGTTTTGGCTTTAGGGATGATCAGTAATACCTACAACCTAAGTGTATGTAACCTTCTGACTTCAAGTGTATCAAAGCTTCAGGCTAAAGTTAAATCTAGACTTGGTTTCCTCTATCGTAATCGCTCCTCTTTCACCCCAGCTGCCAAACTAACACTGATTCAGATGACCATCCTATCCATGCTAGATTACGGAGATGTAATTTATAGATCGGCAGGTGCTCTCGAGTGGTGAGATGTTCTTCATCAAATAACATTGTATTGGTCACATACACATGGTTAGCAGGTGTTAATGCGAGTGTAGCGAAATGCTTGTGCTTCTAGTTCTGACAGTGCAGTAATATCTAACAAGTAATCTAACAAATTCACAACAACTACCTTATACACACAAATGTAAAGCGATGGAATAAGTACATGTACATATAAATATATGGATGAGCAATGGCCGTGCGGCATAGGCAAGATGCAATAGATGGCATGAAATACAATATGTACACATGAGATTATTAAAGTGCCAATATTTAAAGTGACTAGTGATATCTTTATCAAATCCATTTATTAAAGTAGCCAGTGATTTGGGTCTGTATATTTCCAGCAGCTTCTCTGTGTTATTAATGACTGTTAATAACATCGTCTGATTGCCTTGAAATAGAAGCTGTTTTCAGTGTCTCGCCTTCTGGATGATAGCGGGGTGAACAGGCAGTGGCTCGGGTGGTTGATGTCCTTGATGATCTTTTTGGCCTCGGGTGCTGTAGGTGTTCTGTAGGGCAGGTAGTTTGCCCCCGGTGATTTGCCCCCGGCGTTGTGCAGACCTCACTACCCTCTGGAGAGCCTTGCGGTTGAGGGCGGTGCAGTTTCCTTACCAGGCGGTGATACAGCCCGACAGGATGCTCTTGATTGTGCATCTGTAATAGTTTGTGAGGAATTTAGGTGACAAGCCAAATTCCTTCATCCTCCTGAGGTTGAAGAGGCACTGTTGCACCTTCTTCACCACGCTGTCTAAGTGGGTGGACCATTTCAGTTTGTTCATGATGTGTACACCGAGGAACTTCAAACTTTCCACCTTCTCCACTACTGTCCCATCGATGTGGATAGGCGAGTGCTCCCTCTGCTGTTACCTGAAGTTAACAATCATCGCCTTTGTTTTGTTGACATTGAGTGAGAGGTTGTTTTCCTGACACCACACTCCGAGTGCTCTCACCTCTTCACTATAGCCTGTCACGTTGTTGTTGGTAATCAAGCCCAATACTGTTGTGTTGTCTGCAAACTTGATTTAGTCGGAGGCGTGCATGGCCACGCAGTCATGGGTGAACAGGGAGTACAGGAGGGGTTTGAGCACGCACCCTTGTGGGGCCCCAGTGTTGAGGATCAGCACAGCTGAGATCTTGTTTCCTACATTCACCACCTGGGGGGGCCCGCCAGAAAGTCCAGGTCACAGTTGCACAGGGCGGGGTTGAGACCCAGGGTCTTAACCTGTTCTGGCTGCACGCTGAATATTGAAAAAACTGGAAAATGTGTGCACATTTTCAAACGGCCTCCTAAGAAACTTTTTATTTTCCAATATGCATATATTTACTACTGTTGGATAGATAACAGTCTGTAGTTTCTAAAAAGGTTTGAATTGTTTCTCTAAGTCGAACAGAAATATTTTTACAGCCATTTTCCCAGCCGAATTGAGTTTCCCAAAATGCGATGTGTCTCTTTAAGACCTTCTCTATAAAAGGCCATTTGACTTGGGACAATAGGGACACGTCAGAGGTGTACGTCAGACTGTAATGCGGAAGTGAGAATTGAAAGGGGTCGAATATCTCGTCCCTGGACTGAATAACAGAACTTCTTGTGAGACATGCGCAGTTAAAATAAAAATCCGGGCGCGAAGGATAATTTGATCTCGGCTTCTGGAACGAGGTAGATAACTTTGAATATGATGCCTGACTACGATATTATTTGCTACATGTCACAAAATCATCCTAAAGGTTGTTTTTTCAATATACTTTAATTATATTATTGCAATTTATTCTGGACTTTAGATGTGAAACGACGGAAGAATTTTTTGAAGAAACGCTTTCTGGCGCAGCAATGCTACCGTGCTAGCTAACCAAAGAGGGAAATCTTTCGTTCTGGAACCCAACTAAAGACTCTACTGGACATTGGACCCCGTTACAACATTCTGATGGAGTACCAAGAAAGATAAGACCCAATTTGGGATGCTTTTTCATATATATGTCGAACTGTTGAATGCTAACGCTGCTAACTATGCTAGGCTAGCGCTTGACTAGAATCAATGCTGCCTTATGCTAGCTTATGATGTTAGCTAATATAACGATATATTGTGTTTTCGCTGTAAAACACTTCAAAAATCGGAAATGTTGTCTGTATTCACAAGATATCTGTCTTTCATTAGTTATCCACCATATGTTTTTCTGAAATGTTTTATGAGGTGTAATTAGTAGCCGACGTTGGTGTATGTATTTTCTCTGGCTACTCCCGGCTGGATTCAGACTGTAGCTATGTATTAGCATTTTTGGGTAGCATCAATGTAAAACTGATTTATAGCTAAAATATGCACTTTTTATGAACAAAACATAGATTTATTGTGTAACATGTTATATGACTGTCATCTGAGGTCGTTTTTTCTGGGCTCTTTAGGTTGGTTTTAGTTTATTTCGGTTGGTTGTGCATGCTACTTCAATCATAATTCATACTTCATAATCATAATTCATACGTGTCTGTCCACTTTTGTATTTGGTGGTGAGCTAACATAAATATATGTGGTGTTTTCTCTGTAAAACATTTAAAAAATCGGACATGTTGGCTGGATTGACAAGATGTTTATCTTTCAAATGCTGTATTGGACTTGTTAATGTGTAAAAGTTAAATATTTTTAAAAAATAGATTTTGAATTTCGCGCTCTGCAGCTGTTGTCATTTTCGGTCCGAGGTCGGGCTTGCACCCCAAACAGGTTAAGCTTAATGATGAGCTTGGAGGGTACTATGGTGTTGAATGCTGAGCTGTAGTCAATGAAAAGCATTCTTACGTAGGTATTCTTCTTGTCCAGTGGGATAGGGCAGTGTGCAGTGTGATGGCGATTGCATCGTCTTTGGACCTGTTGGGGCGGGTCTAGGATGGCAGGTAGGGTGGAGGTGATATGATTCTTGACTAGTCTCTCAAAGCACTTCATGATGACAGAAGTGAGTGCTACGGGGCGATAGTCATTTAGTTCAGTTACCTTTACATTCTTGGGTACAGGAACAATGGTGGCCATCTTGAAGCATGTGGGGACAACAGACTGGGATCGGGAGAGATTGAATATGTCCGTAAACACACTACCCAGTTGGTCTGCACATGGTCTGTGGACGCGGCTATGGATGCCGTCTGGGCCGGCAGCCTTGTGAGGGTTAACATGTTTAAATGTCTTACTAACGTCGGCCACGGAGAAGGAGAGCCCACAGTCCTTGGTTACTGGCCGCCTCAGTGGCACTGTCTTATCCCCAAAGCAGGCAAAGAACGTGTTAACTTGTCCGGAAGCAAGACGTCGGTGTCCACGATGGGGCTGGTTTTCCTTTTGCGGCCAGTGATTGTCTGTAGACCCTGCCACATGCGTCTCGTGTCTGAGATGTTGAATTGCGACTCCAATAGGATGAGGTGACAGCAAACACCAACTTCAAACAGCTTCTTCCTCCATACAAGAAGATATTGAGCATGTGTGGATCCATGCAGGAATCAAACACACGACTGTGGTGTTATAAAAAAAAAAATCTAAAATGTTGATCATCCCACGGAGCACCATTCAATCCATTATTAAAAAATGGAAAGAATATGGCACCACAACAAACCTGCCAACCCACCAGAACTCACAGACCAGGCAAGGAGGGCATTAATCAGAGAGGCAACAAAGAGACCAAAGATAACCCTGAAGGAGCTGCAAAGCTCCACAACGGACATTGGAGTATCTGTCCATAGGACCATTTTAAGCCGTACACTCCACAGAGCTGGGCTTTATGGAAGAGTAGCCAGAAAAAAATAAGCAAACACATTTGGTGTTCGCCAAAAGGCATGTGGGAGACTCCCCAAACATATGGAAGAAGGTTCTCTGGTCAGATGAGACTAGAATTTAGCTTTTTGGCCATCAAGGAAAACGCTGTCTGGCGCAAACCCAACACCTCTCATCCCCACAGTGAAGCATGGTGGTGGCAGCATCAAGCTGTGGGGATGTTTTTCCATCGGCAGGGACTCGGAAAATGGTCAGAATTGAAGGAATGATGGATGGCTTTAAATACAGTGAAATTCTTGAGGGAAACTTGTTTCAGTCTTTAAGAGATTTGAGACTGGGACGGAGGTTCACCTTCCAACATTACAATGACCCTAAGCATATTGCTAAAGCAACACTTGAGTGGTCTAAGGGGAAACATTTAAATGTCTTGGAATGGCCTAGTCAAAGCCCAGACTTCAATCTAATTAAGAATCTGTGGTTTGAGAAAAAGATTGCTGTACACCAGCAGAACCCATCCAACTTGAAGGAGCTGGAGCAGTTTTGCCTTGAAGAATGGGCAAAAATCCCAATGGCTAGATGTGCTAAAGTTATAGAGACATACCCTAAGAGACTTGCAGCTGTAATTGCTGCAAAAGGTGGCACTACAAAGTACTGACTTTGGGGGGGGGTGAATAGTTATGCATGCTCAAGTTTTGTCTAATTTGTTGTACACATGTTGTAGACATGTTGTATAAATCAAATGATACAAACCCCCCCAAAATCTATTTTAATTCCAGAGTCTAAGAAAACAAAATAGGAAAAATGCCAAGGGGGATGAATACTTTCGCAAGATACTGTATCTGTCTGTCTATCTGCCTGCCTGCCTATGTAGCTATAGGGCCGAGACTGGCACCAGCAGGGACCAGAGAAAGAGATGGATGAAGAAGAAGAAGGCACAGAGAAAGAGAGAGCGAGAGAGAGAGGGATAGAGTGATAGAGGCAGAGAAGCAGAACGACAGAGATCACAAACTGTAGAATACTAGAGTAACAGAGTGACAGAGAGATAGCGAGACGAGCAGTCAGTCAGGCCTGTCAAACAATTAACATCATGGGGAGAGAGAGAGGGGAGGAGAGAGTGACCCTAGGCGATGTACAAGCACAGAGGACATATGTAGTGTGCAGCATGTTCACACAACCCCCCTTTCATATGTGCACACACACACACACACACTCTCACACACACTCACACACTCACACACTCTCACACACACTCACACACTCACACATAGCAGACTGTCCTGCCATGGATGGCCAAACTCACAGATGAACTGGAAAAGCTGTCACATCCTGCACATCCACGTCACACACACACACCAAAGGCTGGCTCCCACTGATACACAGGAGATACACACAACCCATGGGAGAAGACACACACAACGAAGATGGGTGTCGACACTCAACATGATGTCCACTGATTTCCCTAGTTACGCCAAAGTGACGCCAAAAGCGAAATGATATACTGGGTGGTTCGAGCCCTGAATGCTGATCGGCTGAAAGCCGTGGTATATCAGACCGTACTCCATGGGTATGACAAAACAATCAATTTTACCCTTCTAATTACGTTGGTTACCAGTTTATTATAGCAATAAGGCACCTCGGGGGTTTGGTGAATATGGCCAATATACCACGGCTAAGGGCTGTATCCAGGCACTCCGCGTTGCGTCGTCCCTAAGAACAGCCCTTAGACGTGGTATATCAGCCATATACCACACCCCCTCAGGCCTTATTGCTTAATTATATCACAATGCATTTCCTGTCGTTTCATTAGGAATTCAAATTTAAAAAGTCACAGTAGAATGGAGAAACCACTAACGTAATCTCCAGTCTACTCCCTGCATATGTTGTCAAATCTATCAATGTATGTCTTTACCCTAGTCTTTACGGGCTCTAAACAGCGTGGAGAGGATTTAGGGAAGTGGCAGGTGGAGGAACGAGAGAAATAGAAATCAAACTACTCAGAAGCTTTGTCCTAAATGGCACCCTGTTCCCTTTAATAGTGCACTACTTTTGACCAGAGTGCCATGGACCCGGGTCAAAAATAGTGCACTCTAGAGGGAAAAAGGCATCAATTGGGACGCAATCAGTCAGGCTGTGAGTCTGTCTGTCTGACAGGTATGGGATTAATAGGCTAGCCTTCTTTCTGATCCATAAGCAGGATGAACTCCAAGCATCAGGTCAATGAAGAAAAACGTGTTCAGAATCAACTGTTACTCACTGCTCAACATCCAAGAAAAAACACATCACATCCCATCAGCTAGTCTATTGGAATCTAAGTCTACGTCCCAAATGGCACCCTATTACCTATATAGAACACTATGTTTGATCAAGGTCCATTTGGGACCTAGGGTTCTACTATAATTGCTTATCTGTCACTACTAGGAACCAGATCTCCAGCAAATCTAATTAGTATTCTCCTCCAGACCCTCTCAACATTTTATTATGTTGTTTTGTTAATTGCTGATTTCACAATATCTGCCAGAGTAATGGAATTTCTAGACAAGTCCTAGTGAAGCTGGGTAATTTACATTGTAAATGGTCT
Organism: Salvelinus fontinalis; assembly: GCF_029448725.1. Taxonomy (NCBI): domain Eukaryota; kingdom Metazoa; phylum Chordata; class Actinopteri; order Salmoniformes; family Salmonidae; genus Salvelinus; species Salvelinus fontinalis. The sequence goes on along the minus strand of NC_074703.1, from coordinate 24,778,544 downwards.
GCCGGGGTCGGGGAGTTGAGAAGGGTCGCTGTGGCAGAGTTGACACGGAGGGTGTGTGCGTATTTATGTGTGTATGTGTGTGCATTCATGCATAAATGCTTCTGTGTGTGCATACGTGTACAGTTGAAGTCTGAAGTTTACATACACTTAGGTTGGAGTCATTAAAACTCGTTTTTCAACCACTCCACACATTTCTTGTTGACAAACTATAGTTTTGGCAAGTCGGTTAGGACATCTACTTTGTGCATGAGTAATTTTTCCAACAATTGTTTACAGACAAAATATTTCACGCTATCACAATTCCAGTGTGTCAGAAGTTTACATACACTAAGTTGACTCTGCCTTTAAACAGCTTGGAAAATTCCAGAAAATTATGTCATGGCTTTAGAAGCTTCTCATAGGCTAATTGACATGATTTGAGTCATTTGGAGGTGTACCTGTGGATGTATTTCAAGGCCTAACTTCAAACTGTGTATCACAATGTGTTTGTCGTCTGAAGATGACAAAGCGCAGCGTGGTAAGTGTTCATGTTAATTTATTAAAACAGAACACTAAACAAAATAACAAAGAGAATGAAACGAAACGAAACAGTCCTGTCTGGTACCGACACAAAGACAGAAAACAACTACCCACAAAACACAGGTGGGAAAAGGCTACCTAAGTATGGTTCTCAATCAGAGACAACAATAGACAGCTGCCTCTGATTGAGAATCACACCCGGCCAAACACACAGAAAAGAAAACATAGAACACAAAACATAGAATGCCCACCCCAACTCATGCCCTGACCAAACCAAAATAGAGACATAAAAATGATCTCTAAGGTCAGGGCGTGACACAATGCAAGCCTGCTCATTGGAAATACAATTTCATCAGTCCCAATTCAATGCAATATTAGTTTCACAGTGAAACACCACTATTCCGGCTATGTAACATTCTTAAACATTAGCAGATTTAGCAGATTTCAAGTCTTCTGTGTTCTCCCATACTAGATGGTATGCTCTCTCAGGTGTGCTTGGAAGATCACCCTTGAAAGAACGTGAGAGTGCAGAACGCAAGTGTGTTTTGGAATACAGCCAGAGTTCACATGTTGAGATCTCTTTCTTGTCTTTCATTCTATTTCCCACCTTTTCATGATCACTCTCATTATGCTTGTAAAAATGTTGATTAGCGTTATTAAATGTCAATTGTCTAACTTGTGTTTATCTTGTTATTCTGGGAAAGAACTCCAATTGACTCTCAAAGAATTCATACTTTCAGATTAATAACATTGTAAATGATTTTATAATCCAGGGCTTTTTAGAAGACCATTTTGTCCAAGAAAGGACTGGTGCCCCGTTAATAATTTGTACACACTCCCGTCCACACTCCCTTACATACAGTATACAATGAACTCAACACTCCCCTCTCTCTCTACCAGGCCTATTCATGGATTACGATGGTTGTCTTCATTCTCTAACTTTAGTCACTGGAGCTCAACTAGAACCTCAAAGGTTAACTGACACTTTCACACCTTCTTCTGGGTTATTATCTCAATGCCTTCAACTTGACTCGCTTATTAGCATCTGCATAGAAAGCCCATGTCATTACTTCAATGAAGAGTGTGTTAAATGGTTGTTTAGATACTTAAAATGAAGCTGAGACTAGCAGTGTTAAACAACTCTCCCGGCGTGCCTCGATGTCAATTAGAGACCTTTGACCTCTGACCTCTGAGCGGAACTGAGCAGAGACGTGACTGACAACATCCCTCCCACGCCATATCAGCCTCACATCAGCCTCATAGCTTATGATGTATTACGTAAAAGAAGACTTGTTGGCATTTTCCTTTGTGTTTTCTTTTCCTGTATCTACGGATACGATATGCACGCAGTGAATTTTGTATTCGCTCGGATTACTGGCAATATGAAAGTGTGTTGCAACTACAAACTAATCTAGTCGCACAGAGGCATCAGAGGGTATACCGACGCCTCAAACCTTACATCCTCTCCTCTTCATCAGCTCTTCATATCGTGCCACATCTGTTTGATTCTGCACCAGTGAACCAAGACCTGAACAGAATAGTGACCTGTCTCCCTGGTAGCAGCAACAAACCAATTCAAACACTCTTAGATAAAAAGGTGCTATCTAGAACCTAAAAGGGTTCTTCGGCTGTCCCCATAGGAGAACCCTTTGAAGTAGACCTTTTTGATTCCAGATATAACCCTTTTGGGTTCAATGTAGAACCCTTTCCACAGAATGTTATACAGGTTCTACCAGGAACCAAAAGGGTTTTAACTGGCACCAAAAAGGGTTCTCTTATGGGGACAGCCGAATAACCATTTTAGAACCCTTTGTTTCTAAGAGTATCTCTCTCCTTCCTTCCCTGACTTATTGCCTCTTTCTCTCCTCCCCTCCCGTCCTCCTTCCCTCTCTCCCCAGATGTAGGTTAATGATGTCCCGGGGTGGGTACGGCTGTGGATAACTGTGGTGAGTCTGTGTGACTCAGACATCACAGAGCAGGTCACATGCACTGAGGATCTCTGAGGAACAACTTTTTTTACCTGCCAGCCATGACCCTGAACAGCAGGCACAGGACTGGCTGCTTCATAGCCCCAGAGCTTCCTTCCTCCCTTAGTGACACACAGCTGTCTGCCCAGTAGACCCATTTTACGAGAGTCCCAGAACTGTCTGTCTGCGACAGGACCAGAGCCCAGAACTGTATATACCTCATAGGCTCAGACCTGTCTGCCTGCCTCTAAAGACTTATAACTGTCTGCCTCGCTCAAAGGCCCAGAGCTTACTGCTGCCAAAACAGACCCAAACTTACCCAAAACAGTATTCCTTATAGAACCAGAACTTTCTACCTCACCGGCCTATAGCTGAGCTCCTGTCTAAGCATGAGTGAGGAGGGGGGCTCTATACAGAGAAGAAAGACTGTGTGACTCTCTGATCTGACCCGTTTTCTTTCTGGAGCAGAGCAAAAGATGGACAAATTAAAGTTCCATTCATTCATGTATTCATTCTCATTCAGTTTCAATCACTGAATGTCATGGGGAAAATCCCTTAACCCCTATCACACACACACACACACCCACAACCAGATACGCACACAGTATACCACAGCATGTGTCTATTCATCTGCCCCTGCAGAATGATCGCCAAATATCATTTGGCCAGGCCTGGGGATATTGTGAAGAAGGAGAGCTTCGCCCAGGGTAGCACATCAGAGCATTACTCAAAGCGGTTACAGGGAGGTGGCATGGGGCTGAACAAAATCGCTATTCATCTGCTTACTGACCTGTGTGCCAGGAGGACGAAGAGGAAGAACACACACACCTCTGGTCCTTCAGTCAAGGCCATATGAGCCCAGCAGTCAGAATGAATGAGTCAGGCTGCCATGGGCACAAAGCATACCCTCTCTGCGAAAATATCACATCTGTGCTGTTTGCATCACATTGGAGTAATTTAGCAGACGCTCCTGTCCAGAGGGAGTTGCAATCAGGTTGGTGAGACAAAAGTGAAGACAGATGTTTCACGTGAGCTATCTGTATCTGTCAGCCACCATCATCACGATGAGTCACCCTAATCTTTGGCTGTGTCCCAAATGGCAAACTATTCCCCACATACAGTAGTGCACTACTTTTGATCAGAGCACAATGGGCTCTGGTTAAAAGTAGTGCACTATATGGAATAGAGTGCCATTTGGGACACAGGGCTGTGCTGTACCATACTGATCTGTATAGCTCTACCACTGTAATTGGCCAGACTCCCTCTACACGTCCATCAAGGCTGACCTGCAGATGGTGAACCACTGTCTGAGACTGGATCGTCTCACATGTTTACATGCCTTTGATTCTCCGTGCAAAGTGAACTCGGACAAGACTGTCCAAAATGGAAGTAGAAAATGAGAGGTAGATGAAGAGCAGGCTCTGTGGGAACTGCAGAGTGCCTTCACAAGCACATGGATGCCAACATATGCACAAACAAAAAAGCGCTTGCACAAGTGCACACACACACGTAAACAAACATACTGACACACACACACACTCACAGCAGGGGATGTCAGACTTGGCAGATGTGTTTTCTCTGATGTCATCCAAGCCATAAGAACACTCTGAGGGAGATACAGGTAACTGCCAAAATAATGGAAATTATTTTGAGTAAATGAGGGATACAAAGTATATTGAAAGCTGGTGCTTCGACACAGGTGTGGTTCCTGAGTTAATTAAACAATTAACATCCTATAATGTTTAGGGTCATGTAAAAATGCTGGACAGGCCAATATTTGGGCCATTATTTAGGCTATCAGAGCTATGCCCCCATAAGATGACAATGCCCCCATCCACAGGGCATGAGTGAGTGGTCACTGAATGATTTGATGAGCATGAAAACAATGTAAATCATGCGCCATGGCCGTCTCAGTCATCAGATCTCAACCCAATTGAACACTTATGGGAGTTTCTGGAGCGTCGCCTCAGACAGCGTTTTCTTGGAAGAATGGATGGGATAGAGAGTGACAGAGAGAGAGAAAGAGAGAGAGAGAAGGGATGGGGGAGGGGGGCATGCCATGAAATGAATAGCAACAAATACTATTAATTCCATTGCAGCACCTCAGGCAATGATAAACTAATGCGGGGTGACGTCATGTAAATTGTGTATCAGATGCTGAATTCTAGATGATGTCTTACCTCCCATGTAGCTAAATGATGTAAACTAAATGAACCTGTGTGTACCAAAATGAGTCACATAGTGAGTTGTAAAATAGCAGTAGGACTGCGAGATAAATAGTTGTGCTTATGAAAATGCCTTTAGTGAGTCATACACAAACTGTCTAAACTAATGTGGCGATTGACCGCAGACTGGTTATGTCATCTTGGGCTAGACGCTACCCCAAGAGTTGATCGACCCATGCGTCCATTTAATTAACATACAACAACAACAAAAAATCGATCTCCCCCAAGGCTTAGACTTTTAAGAATTAAGTAACTTGTCACTTCAAGGCAAAACGGTTCATGTGCCATTAAACTGAATTGCCTTGAATTTTGGAAAGCGCATTTAAGCATTTCAAAGAGAAATTATTTTTAAATGCCAAAAGTTCAGCAGGAAGGTTTTTCAGTGTCTATCGTCAGCAATTATCTCATGTGACATTTTGGATCACTTAGGAAAAACAGAAGGATCAAAAGAGAAATTACTCTTCAGAACCTGTTCTCTGAAATATGATTCACTTAATCTGGTACCTTTGTATAATTTTTAGCCAGTAGTTCTGAAAGTAGCACTCACGATCCAAAAGTGATCGTCAAAAATGGTGTACCACGTCACATATGTGCAGATATGTGCGCCACGTCATTGCTCTCTCTCTCTCTCTGCTGTGTCCACTTAGCCATTGGGCACACCATGCAACCTCATTGGATAACGCTGGGCAGACCTCCTGCTAGTTGTCACTCAAATGCGAGGTCATTGGCTAGAACTTGAATTGCAAGGGGGCTGGCCAGCATGGGGGAAAATGTAGGGAAAATGGCATGTCAACAAAACACTCGCTTTTAATCTAGGGATTTAATGGCTATTTAAGGTAAGTTAATTCTGCATGTATGAACTACACATTGACACATCCAGCCCAAAGAAGGAGGTTTTAAAAATGCTTTCTTACTTGCCAAGGTACCGGAGCATGTCCTGGAAACAGCTAGTATTCCTGGGGACATGGACAAAACAAAAAATACAAAAATACTTTACAATTGACATACATTTGAATCCTAACTTCACTCTCAGATAGTGAGAAATAATACCAGACACACTGTGGATGGCCACTTTATCTGCCGCAATCATTTCACAATAACAGGCTTCAGTATTGATTATATCTGGAGGAAGACAAAGGGTGAAGTATTAAACTGACTTCATTTGAGTTCATATCAGCCACATACACTACATCAAGTTAAACCAGGTGCTTTGGCTGTGTCAAAATGTTTGTCCTTAATAACCCCAGTACTGGTCTGTATGTGCATTCGTGTGTCCGTGTGTACACCTGCTGGGCGTTGACCTGAATAGTCTGTGTACCATCTCTTCCCCATCAACGCACTACCGTGGCTCCTTTCCCCAACACCCTTCCCAAAACAGCCCAAACGTAGAACCTTGCTGTGCCCCTGGACCAAGGTCTATCCACAGCCTCGTCACAGTCTCTTAGACTCCTGCTACATCCTCACAGCAGGTTCCTTCGTTAAAACTTCACCACAAAGTGCATGTGTGCTGCCCAAAGCTCCTTGTTACACTAACCACACCACTCCAGGCTGGCAGGCACAGCCTGACATGACCAATAACTGACGCCAAGTCAGATGCCTGTTGGCACTTTGTAAATGGGCCTTGAAAAGCCATTTTCCATTTCTGCCCATTACATGAAATGTCCCTAATTTCATGCCGTGGGCAGACATGGTTTTATATGTAGAAAATTGCACTGTGAAAATCGGAGGCGGATTTCATTTTGCGGTATCAAACGTCATTACAATAATGGACCTGAGCTTTTAAGGCAAATACCTGATGGGTAAAATGTTCTCCAAGAATGATAGGCTTTTGGACTCTAGACCTGGGAGAACAGGCAGGTAGCGTGTGTATGGGCAGACAGGGAAACGCAAACACACGAAAGAGACACACACGCACATGCTTGCACACACACTCAGCCTCCCCAAAGTAAAACCTATCCATTCAAGTTGAAACAACATCTATCAGAAAACCCTGATAGAATGAGAACCTGTACCTGTCTCCCTGTATTGGGCACAACCATGTATTTTAACTGGCAGCATTCAGGACTAAGTGAGCTGAGCCACAGTCACTGCGGTTCCCCTTCTCTAGCTACAGTGATAGAGAGTGGCTTTGGAGAGTGTGGCTGCCAGCCTGAGCCTAGCCAGATGATTGCTGTGAAATTCAAAGAGACACCTTATTTTTACCCAAGATCCTCTACCCTCTTTGGTCTCGGGCTTATAAGCGTCCTTGGTGTTCCTGCTCATGAAGCCTGCAGCCATGGCCAATTTTAAGATCAATAGTTTTGAATATCACAAGAAGGTCAAGATAAATATGTATTGTTTAACTCGCCAGCTGTTGTAACTTGATCAATCGAGCTTGACAACAGTTCCTTCCTGTATGTAAACCTGGCCTGAAAATTTCCAAAGATAACCACACTGAAGACTCAGCCCACAGAGCACTACGCAGCCAAAATAAATATCCCTGGAGTGGCATTTTAAGAAGGACTTTTAAGAAGGATTTTGAGAGGACTTGACTGTGGCCCTGTAGCGCTGTTTAATTCATCAACAAATACTAAAAGGAGGAAAGAGCCAGGAGAGCAGCGAGCAGCGGCATAGTCTGTCATTGTTCAGAGACAAAGTGGCGTGACAAACCGGCGACCGAATACTGTATCACCCTCTGAACTGGTACAATACTTAACAAGAGCATATGTCAGCTTGATTCGCCCAAGTCAACTCTCTTTGGCACAGTCGATGAAACCAATTATGCTCATCGCTGAGACACGCCTTTTGAAATTAATATTTTGGGAAGGGGGAATAGAGACGTGCCTAGATGTGCTGAACGTCTCACTTCAAATCAACATCAGTTGGACTCACCCAGACAGCTTCCTGACGTTCAGTCCAGTTGGACCCACCCAGACAGCTTCCTGACGTTCAGTCCAGTTGGACTCACCCAGACAGCTTCCTGACGTTCAGTCCAGTTGGACTCACCCAGACAGCTTCCTGACGTTCAGTCCAGTTGGACTCACCCAGACAGCTTCCTGACGTTCAGTCCAGTTGGACTCACCCAGACAGCTTCCTGACGTTCAGTCCAGTTGGACTCACCCAGACAGCTTCCTGACGTTCAGTCCAGTTGGACTCACCCAGACAGCTTCCTGACGTTCAGTCCAGTTGGACCCACCCAGACAGCTTCCTGACGTTCAGTCCAGTTGGACCCACCCAGACAGCTTCCTGACGTTCAGTCCAGTTGGACTCACCCAGACAGCTTCCTGACGTTCAGTCCAGTTGGACCCACCCAGACAGCTTCCTGACGTTCAGTCCAGTTGGACGAGGCACTCAACAATCCCCAGAGGACGTCTCTCATCTCTCATCTTTCTCTCTTCTCCTCCTTTTTTTCCTTCTTCTCCCAGCCAGAGATGAGGCTTTTAGTTGTTTTAGTGATCGTCAGACGTACCTACATAGGTTATTGCAATACAGCATTTGCACGACATACATTTGTCTCAAGATATTTGCATAACACTTCCAACAGATTATCTTTTAATAATGTGCAGTGTGTCCTGAAAGAAAGCCGCGCCCTAAGGCATACAAACAGGCCTCAGAAACAGATGGTCTGTTACGATACACACATAGTCGTTACATAAGCTTTCTGATCCTAGTGGAGGTATGCTAAGCTATTTGAACATCACAGCAAAGGCTACATAACATCAGCATGCTCGAAGACACCAGCCACCTTTTTAATGAAATAACTTTCTTAGACACAGTCGATATGACAAACCTAATTTCTCAGGCTAGCAGCTGGAAGGGAGGCAGGCTGCACGAAGCAGGCAGCAGGCAGGCATCAGCATTCTCCCGGTGCGGTGCAGGCTGCAAACAGAAACAGGCGTTGTTGTGTTGCCCGCAGGCTGCACTAGGCTCCGTTCGTTCCGCTGTTTAAACATGCTAACGGTATTCTCTAACGGACACTCATTAACGGGAGAACACACCGGAGCGATGCGGCGAGTGGCGGGGAGCGGCCGGGAACGCTGAATGGCAGGTGTGACATTTCTGACAGCTCGCCGTCCGTCCCAGGTGTCCGTCCATTGCCGTCGACGAAGTCTGAGCGGAACAGGCTGGCCGGAACACGACACAGTCGTTTATTTATATGGTCTCACCGGAAGACCATGCAGGAATCTAGTAGCTCACTAAAAGGGAAATATTGCCAACAAACTTTTCTCTCATGTCTAAACTTGGGCATGAAAAGCATGTTTGGTGTTGGATGTCTTCAATATTGGTGCCAGTGTCAGACGATCACATCTGCAAACACACCTTCAGTACAGTATATGTTTGTTGATATCCATTTCCCACAGTGAAGTGTGTGTGTGTGTGTGTGTGTGTGTGTGTGTGTGTGTGTGTGTGTGTGTGTGTGTGTGTGTGTGTGTGTGTGTGTGTGTGTGTGTGTGTGTGTGTGTGTGTGTGCGTGCGTGCGTAGATGTGTGCGTGCGTGCGTAGATGTGTGCGTGCGTGCGTAGATGTGTGCGTGCGTGCGTAGATGTGTGCGTGCGTGCGTAGATGTGTGCGTGCGTGCGTAGATGTGTGCGTGCGTGCGTAGATGTGTGCGTGCGTGCGTGCGTAGATGTGTGTGTGCGTGCGTAGATGTGTGTGTGCGTGCGTGCGTAGATGTGTGCGTGCGCGTGTGGTTTGAGCTTCAACCCGTTTTCCTCTTCTACTAGCCTCTGGGGAGCCTCTGTTCTCAGGTACTAAAATAATAGAGCTGCTATAGTACATTGGGCTGCAGGAATACACAAACAATGAAATATTCTGACTCACAGTCCGGGTAAAATCTTACTATGGAAGGAAAAATACAAACACAGAAATAACCTCACTTGAGGCTCTAGTGTGTGACTAACCTGAATTAATAACACAACATTCCAACAAACTCAGGTTACAAACATATCTCCTCAGGTTTCGGATGGGAGCAAACACTTGCAGACAGTCAGACAGTCAGACAAGCAAAGAGAGAGCGAGAGAGCGAGAGAGCGAGAGAGAGAGAGAGAGAGAGAGAGAGAGAGAGAGAGAGTTGAGAAGATGAAAGGTCCAGTGTTGCCAACATCTGGTCAGGGTATCATGGCAACCACATCCATAATCTGAACCGGAATTCAGAATTATCCAGTGATCCACGCTAAACGCACAAACACACACCAACACAGACAGAGGAGGACCATCTGCCTGCTTCACCTGAACAAACACACCCACACACGCTCGAGTGCACACACAAACACGCACGCACACTCTCCCACCTGTCGGCTGTCACAACCATAGGTGTGAGAGGATCCACAGAGAGAGCAGTCTCCTGGTGTTGTGTGTGTAGTCCATCGTCCCTGACAGTGACAGTGGTTTGTGTAACTGGTCATTGAATTAGCCTGCAGGTAGATAACTAGGATTACTGTCACTACTACCCTCTCAGAGGTAGCCCTAACCCGGGGTCCGGTGCTGAGTGGCAGGCATATACTCCCAGGACCACTGTCTGATTATAATACACCCTCTGATGTTCCTTTCAACCACCACTTCTTATCTGTCGGTATGCCAATTGTTCCGACTTGACTGGGAAAGGCAAGACTGTATTTTTGATATGCATTGGGCTGTAGAAGGAGCACATGAGAATAACATTAATCAACGGCAGACAGCGGTCCTCTATTTCGTCTATTGTAAAATGACAGCTGTTTGGCCCGCAAGCCGCTTCCCATTATATGTGTCGTAAATACAAATCGCTGTGCGGTCCGTGGCCTATTATTTTCTAATTTCATTGTAAAGGGAGGATGGGCTCACACAACGCAGCCGACAGGGACATCAGTTAAACAAAGCCCTGGCTTTTATTACTTTTAGTCTGACATACAAAGCTCGTCTGTTGTTGTATACAGGAAAAGGTGGCGTGTTCCTCTTTCAGCTTTATCGATCGTTCCTTACCAGTGACAATGAATGTATTGAAGCAGTGAGCTGCTTCTCAGATCTCATGTATTTTTATTTGTTTAACTTTTAGACATTTAGTGAGACGGAGCAGGCTAGTTCAGAAGCATAAGGGATTCTGCCCTCAGTGTCTACAAGTAGACCTCCATTACCACACACACACACAGGCACACACACGCCCGCGTGCGCACACACACACACACACCGCCTTCGCGTCATCCACCCAGCTTGCGGATAGCTTCTCCACTAGTAGCTACTTCGGTATGGAAGACAACGGCCCTCGGTGGAGTGGTAGAGGTTTGTAACACTGTCAGACCAGGGTAAATCAATGAAAGAAATGTGTTATGCTCAAAACTGAAATAATTTGTTTTGCTGTGTGTCAGGAAAAGTGATTTGCTGTGTAGATGGTTTAATACAGAGAGTAAAGAAAAAGGGAAGTCCCGCCATCTTGGGTGTAGGGAAATATGTAGAGATTCAGATTGTCAGAAACCACCTACAGCATGTCGTACAGGGACAGGTGGGAGGGATGGGTACAGGACTGGGAATGTTACATTACACTTGTTGTCATTGTGTCTTTGTCCTCATAATTGGGACTCGTTTCAGGAAAGTAGACATAAAGTACCAGTCAAAAGTTTGGACACACCTACTCATTACAGGGTTTGTCTTTATTTTTTACCACTTTCTAAACTGTAGAATAATAGTGATCAAAATATGAAATGACACATGGAAATCATGTAGTAACCAAAACAATATCTAAATATATTTTAGATTTTAGATTTTTCTTTGCCTTGACGACAGCTTTGCACACTCTTGGCATTCTCTCAACCAGCTTCATGAGGCTGTCACCTGGAATGCATTTCAATTAACAGGTGTGCCTTGTTAAAAGTTAAATAGAGGAATGTATTTCCATCTTAATGCGTTTGAGCCAGTCCGTTGTGTTGTGACAAGGTAAGGGTGGTATACAGAAGATAGCCCTATTTGGTAAAAGACCAAGTCCACATTATGTGAAGAACAACTCAAATAAGCTTTGAAAAACGATAGTCCATCATTACTTTAAGACATGAAGGTCAGTCAATCCGGAAAATTTCAAGAACTTTAAAAGTTTCTTCATGTGGAGTCGCAAAAACCATCAAACGCTATGATGAAACTGGCTCTCATGAGGACCACCACAGGAAAGGAAGACCCAGAGTTACATCTGCTGCAGAGGATAAGTTCATTAGAGTTACCAGCTTCAGAAATTGCAGCCCAAATAAATGCTTCACAGAGTTCAAGTAACAGACACATCTCAACATCAACTGTTCAGAGGAGACTGCATGAATCAGGCCTTCATGGTCGAATTGCTGCAAAGAAACCACTACCACGGACACCAATAAGAAGAGGAGACTTGCTTAGGCCAAGAAACACAAGCAATGGACATTAGACCGGTGGAAATCTGTCGTTTGGTCTGATGATTCCAAATTTAAGATGTTTGGTTCCAACCGCTGTGACTTTGTGAGACGCAGAGTAGGTGAACGGATGATCTCAGCATGTGGGATTCCCACCGTGAAGCATGAAGGAGGAGGTGCTCTGCTGGTGACATTGTCTGTGATTTATTTAGAATTCAAGGCACACTTAACCAGCATGGCTACCACAGCCTTCTGCAGCGATTCGCCATCCCATCTGGTTTGCGCTTAGTGGGACTATCATTTGTTTTTCAACAGGACAATGACCCAACACACCTCCAGGCTGAGTATGGGCTATTTGACCAGGAAAGAGAGTGATGGAGTGCTGCATCAGATGACCTGGCCTCCACAATCACCTCACCTGAACACAATTGAGATGGTTCGGGATGAGTTTGACCGCAGAGTAAAGGAAAAGCAGCCAACAGAAAGAATTGTCAAAATAAAGAAAAACCCTTGAATGAGTAGGTGTGTCAAACCTTTTTGTGTTGCTCACCACTTTCTGGAGGACCACTTTATGAAATCAGTGGAATTAGAGTATGATAGCTAAGGGGATGGAGAAAACACCTGTCTTCAAACTAAGGGCAACCATGGCATCCGTGATAGAGAGGTAGAAGCGCATACGGGTAAGATAGTCTAGCTAGCTACATTTTCAGATATTACACGTTTCTAATTTTGTCAGAAAGTCATTTTCATTTCATGTTAAAATGCACTGTTAGCTAGCTATCTAATGTTAGCTGGCTGGCTCGCTAGCTAACGTTACGTGTATGATCTGTGTAGTGATATTATTCGTATCTCGTAGCTAGCTAACGTTGAACCTGGTTGGTTAGCTACCTGCAGATTCATGCAGGGTAGTAACGTCATGAGTTGGGATTATGGTTCATTGTTTAGCTGTTTTAACAGAATGTTCATCATGTCACTGCAACAACTGTTGATAGACGTAGTTGGTAATTTGCTCTGGCTATCTACTCCGATTTTAGGGCACTCTCGTCTCAGTGTGCCAGAGAGAAGAATAACTGATGGATTTACGAACGCTCAACACCTAATGAATATGGCCAGTGTCAGTAAACGTTGGCAAAAAAAGCGTAATTAGGTTATTGCCAGCAGCACATTTGCAGTCACCAACGATGCGGATAACATAAAAACAGCCTAACCAGTTCTGCTAGGGAGAGTAAAATGGTCAGAGGGAACTCACTTGTGTCTGGTAGGAGCTAGCAAACTAGCCAACGTTAGCCAGTTAGCTTGTGTGCTTGACTGCTGTTGTGAGGCCAGAACGCTCAGATCAACGAAACGCTCGGAATTTACGAACGCCCAGAGCACACTCTGGCACCCCAGATTAAATGTACGAACACATCCATAGTATAACTTCTACCGACTCAGAAACCCGGATCCAGGAGAACCCCCACCTCCCCCACCAGTAAAAAAGCTGAATAGCATAGCTAGCATAGCGTCACAATTAAATAGTAGCATCTAAATATCATTCAATCACAAGTCCAAGAAACCAGATGAAAGATCCACTTCTTGTGAATCCAGCAATCATTTCTGATTTGTAAAATGTTTTACAGGGAAGACACAATATGTAAATCTATTAGCTAACCACGTTAGCAAAAATCACCATTTTTCTTTGTCCACCATTTTTTCTCACCACCAGTAGCTATCACCAATTCGGCCAAATAAAGATATTGATAGCCACTAACCAAGAAAAAAACTCATCAGATGACAGTCTGATAACATATTTATTGTATAGGATAGGTTTTGTTAGAAAAATGTGCATATTTCAGGTATAAATCATAGTTTACAATTGCACCCACCATCACAACTCGACTAGAATAAATACAGAGAGCAACGTGTATTACCTAATTACTAATCATAAAACATTTCTTAAAAATACACACCGTACACTAATTGAAAGACACAGATCCTGTGAATCCAGACAATATTTCAGATTTTCTAAGTGTCTTACAGCGAAAACACAAGAAATCGTTATATTAGCATAGCACATGTGCAAACATTACCCCAGCATTGATTCACGTCAAAAAGAGCGATAGCATTATCACCACCAAAATGTATTCATTTTTTCACTAACCTTCTCAGAATTCTTCAGATGACACTCCTGTAACATCATATTACAACATACATATAGAGTTTGTTCGAAAATGTGGATATTTAGCCACCAAAATCGTGGTTATACAATGAGAAAAGTAGCCAAGCTGGTCAGAAAATGTCGGGCGCCATATATGACAGTGATCTAGTCTTATACATAAATACTCATAAACTTGACTAAAAAATACAGGGTGGACAGCGATTGATAGACAATTTAGTTCTTAATCGCTGAATTACATTTTTTAAATGATCCTTACTGTTCAATACAGGTTGCGCCAAAGCGAAGCTACCCCAAAGAAAATGGCGGCATAAGCGTTTAACATTTTTCGACAGAAACACGATTTATCATCATAAATAGTTCTTACTATTAGCTGAACTGCCATCAGAATCTTGGGCAATGAATCCTTTCTCCGGTCTAATCGTCTTTTGGTCGAAAGATGTCCTCTTGTCCCGTCGAAATGGCAACTAACGTTCACCATGCACTCAAAGTGCCCAGCTCCTCGAAGTGCGTCACACAGAAATGCCATAAAATCGCCCTAAACGGATATAAATTGCTATAAAACAGTTTAAATTAACTACCTTATGATGTTTTTAACACCTATAACGAGTAAAAACATGACCAGAGAAATATTACTGGCTAAACAACAGCTTGGAAGGAGGCAAGTCCGACGTCCATCGTGCGTCAGGCGCAGAGACGAAAAGAAATGTACTTCCGGTCATTGGTCTTTTATACAGGCCCTGATTGCGCAATCAACTCCATTCAAAGCGTCACCACTTACTGACATCTAGAGGAAGACGTAGGCAGTGTTTGTTTCTCCATAGCATTTACAGGGACATTACAACTGACCTGGGAACAGGGGCCAAGATTTCTGAAATCTCACTCCCTGTCATGAAAAGTGCTGTAGAAGGAGTTCTGTTTCACTCAGAGACATAATTCCAACGGCTATAGAAACTAGAGAGTGTTTTCTATCCAATAATAATAATAATATGCATATTGTACGAGCAAGAATTGAGTACTAGGCAGTTTAATCTGGAGACCGATTTATGCTAAGTCGAAACAGCACCCCCTATATTCGCAAGAAGATAAACCAGCCTTTAGTCTTCAAGTCTTTGGTTGTTTAGTACATGGCCTCACATGCGAATCCGTAAAGAGATGGGTGGGGCTAAAACTTAAGAGGGTGTGAACAATACTGAGCGGGTGTAGACAAAGGAGAGCTCTCCAGTAGGTGTACCAAAACATTCAAAGGCCAAGTTTATCAACTTTCAAAGCAGAATTACTTTCCCATTGTTCCTCAACTGTAGTGTATGATATAGAATTTTCTAGCTCTGAGTGTCTACTTTTATCCAATGTAAAAAACACAATTTCGAATTTTGCTACAGAAGACCGAATCGAGCCGGTTGGTCACAAATATATTAATAAACAAAAATATCAAATTCGTGTCTGTGTTGTATCTTAAAAGCACAAGCAACAAATATACACATTTGCAAAACATTCCTTTATTATAAATAAATCATTTGTATAAAAACTGGCATGCTTCAACCAGGGCATTTACAGATTCACAAGCCAGGGCTACCCATCCAGTTAGCCAATCGATACAAGAGACAAACGTTCTGAGTATGCAAGGTCGCACGACAGATGGGACAAGAATGAAAAAATCTTCACAACCACAAAAATACTTACAAGTAGAATAACAATAAACATCATGGTCGATTCTCGTAGTTTCTTCTATTTTCTCTTTTAAATATTTTAATTTTTTTAACTCTTTTAATGTCTTTTTATCTCCCATTTCCCTTATGTATAACTTGTACACTGTTTTGTTATGTTTTTCTTTTGTATTCATTTTTTTTTTCTGGACCATAGAGCCTACAGTGGAGAGCCTGCCTTCTCTTTTTTTTCCACGGTTAGTTCAAGGTTTATGGCAGGACCGTTGTGCTGTGATTTACAGGAAGAGAGCGAGCGGGGCCCACTGATTGGTGGTTGGTCTTTGTGGTCCCGCCTCTCTGGTGGTGGGTCGGTTTGATGCTGTCAGAACAATATAAAATGTCTCATGCTTGGTTAGCGGTGGCGGTGGGAGTTCCATCTGTCTGTCTGTCTTTACGTCCGTCAGTCCGTCATCTGTCTGTCTGAGTGACAGCTCCTTTCCTCAGCTGTTCTCGCCCCTGGGGACCCTCCCTCCACTTTGGTGCTGTTAAGATGTTCAGATGGCATGATTACTGTAGCTGACATATGTCGTCTTAGTTGATGAAGCTGCCAGGGGGAAAAAGAGGGGAAGAGAGGAGAGGAAATGTATCAGGAGATATATACTTCCTATTGAGTGTAATATTAGTGCACACCTGCATCTGGGGTCTGAGGCTGTGTTTGTCAAGTCCGTTATGTTACATGTCCCCTGTAGCTGTTGGTTGTAAATGTCAGTTGTTTTTAAGCGACCATAGACCGCTGGCGCTGAGCTATCGTCAAGACGGTACCCTGTGCCCGCCTTGTTTAGGAGGACTTTAAAAGGAGACAATATTTCAAACTGTAGGAATCAGAACTGTTCCAGCAGTTTCTTCTTCACACAACACAAACCCGAGGCAGTTAGTGTGTGTGTGTGTGTGTGTGTGTGTGTGTGTGTGTGTGTGTGTGTGTGTGTGTGTGTGTGTGTGTGTGTGTGTGTGTGTGTGTGTGTGTGTGTGTGTGTGTGTGTGTGTGTGTGTGTGTGTGTGTGTGTGTGTGTGTGTGTGTGTGTGTGTTATTCTCGCAGACTAAACTGCTGACTGCAAGACTTCTGGGCGTTCAGGTCTGTAATGAAGAAATAAGTTAAACCTGCTGCAGTTCAGAACACAGAACAGAGTAAACGAAGCCTCATTGCTCCGAACACTCCAGAACCGTTTAAACCTCTCAGAACACCCAGACCAACTCTGTGATGAAATAAATGTTTTAAACACCCACTGAACATTCTGAATCTCCACTGGTGAGAGAAAAATATTTCCAGGTAGTAGTGTCGATGAGGCAAGACTGGCTCCTCACACAACAAAGCTTTGACATTGAAGTAAGCTGCTCCACATAGTTAAGCTGAATGGGTAACTCATTTTAACACTCTGTATGTGAAGTAAACAATAGTGCTCAAAAAACAGGTTGAACATTGTTCACAATTCAGACATTAAATTATTTGTTATTAAAAGTACTGATATTTGAATGAGAGCTATGAAAAAGGGCCCAACTTCCATGTTACTACTGTTATACTGTAGTTGTAGAGATTATCAAAACGGTTGGTTATATCAGTGTAGTTGTATAGATTCTTTCTGTTGTGTGTAATTGTAGATCTATAGATTCTGTTTTTTTTCTATGAGTTTAGGTGTATAGATTGTTAGTTATTTTAGTGTAGGTCAGGGATCATCAACTAGATTCAGCCACAGGCTGATTTTTTTGGAGCGGATGGTCGGGAGGCCGGAACATAATTACAAATTGACCGCAAGAATCCCAAACAGATATGTTTGACTAAAACATGACAATTTCAAATCTTGCTTACATTTGTATACGATCACGTGTCTCTCTACTATGCGTGGGAATACTTGGGGACAGATTTCCCCCAAAAATGTATTACTTGTAGCTGATTTCCTGGTGTTTTGACAGTCTTTTATGTCCAACAACGAAAATTGAACAAACACTTTATTTTTTATTTTATTTTTAAACTTGGGGGGGCCAAATAAAACCATTCAGCTCATGGGCCGTCAGTTGGGGAACCCTGGTGTAGATGTACTATATATACATGTATACTGTTAGTATAGGTGTATACAATATATCATTAGATATATAAGTGTATTATGTATAGGTTAGTAAAGGTGTGTTCTTACTCACTGTTGGTCTCCATGCTCTCACACAGCTCCGTCTGGACCTCTCCGTTGGGCCGGTCGCCTCCCTTCTGCAGCTTGCCTGACATGGCGGCGGCGGTGACGATGGCCTTGAAGCTGCGTTTACGCTTGGGGATGTTCTGCTCCGGGTGGAAGATAATGACGTAGACCTTGGGCATGTACAGCATCCCCAGAGAGACAGAGGCGCTGAGGCTGAGCGAGATAGTCAGGGTGGTGGTCTGGATGTACATCTGGTGAGGGGAGGGAGGGAGAAGAGAGAGAGAGTAGAGGAATCAACATACTGTAACCACTAACAACTCTACACCGACAAATCTACGCTGATATATACCATACGCTGACATAAACCATACGCTGTTATAAACCATACGCTGATTTAAACCATATGCTGATATAAACCATACGCTGACATAAACCATACGCTGATATAAACCATACGCTGATATAAACCATACGCTGATATAAACCATACGCTGATATAAACCATACGCTGATATAAACCATACGCTGATATAAACCATACGCTGATATAAACCATACGCTGATATAAACCATACGCTCACATAAACCATACGCTGACATAAACCATACGCTGACATAAACCATACGCTGATATAAACCATACGCTGACATAAACCATACGCTTATATGAACCATACGCTGATATAAACCATACGCTGATATAAACCATACGCTGATATAAACCATACGCTGATATAAACCATACGCTGATGTAAACCATACGCTGATGTAAACCATACGCTGATGTAAACCATACGCTGACATAAACCATACGCTGACATAAACCATACGCTGACATAAACCATACGCTGATATAAACCATACGCTGATATAAACCATACGCTGATATAAACCATACGCTGATATAAACCATACGCTGATATAAACCATACGCTGATATAAACCATACGCTCACATAAACCATACGCTGACATAAACCATACGCTGACATAAACCATACGCTGACATAAACCATACGCTGATATGAACCATACGCTGATATAAACCATACGCTGATATAAACCATACGCTGATATAAACCATACGCTGATATAAACCATACGCTGATATAAACCATACGCTGATATAAACCATACGCTGATGTAAACCATACGCTGACGTAAACCATACGCTGACATAAACCATACGCTGACATAAACCATACGCTGATATAAACCATACGCTGATATAAACCATACGCTGATATAAACCATACGCTGATATAAACCATACGCTGATATAAACCATACGCTGATATAAACCATACAATGGCTACTATACAGTGATACTTGACAGAACCCCTATGGTATCATATCACTGAGCGGAGGCTTCATCAGAAATAAACACAAACCTGCGCACGCACACAGACACACTAACACACACACACACACACACACACACACACACACACACACACACACACACACACACACACACACACACATGCACACAGACCCCTCCACCACTGGAAGGATTCCTCTCAAAGCGCAGCCACTCATCTGTGTCCATCCCTGACTATAGCATGGTGTAGGAATCACAGCTAGCAGATGGCCGGTCACGCTTCTTCAGTCACAACAACACCACACAGCCCCGGCTAGCCAGCGTAGCGTTCCGCTGAGGAAAACAAAGCAGTGCTCCACCGCCCGCTCCCTCGCCAAGAGAGAACAGGCGTGAACAGATTACACATGTTGACAGTAATACCAATTTACAGTATATCCTCTCTAATGAGAGCAACCAGAAAGAAGATGAGAAAAGGCTTAGACGTTGAAGTGTGTGTGTGTGTGTGTGTGTGTGTGTGTGTGTGTGTGTGTGTGTGTGTGTGTGTGTGTGTGTGTGTGTAGGGTGGTAGAAATTATCCAAACATTATCGTGAATATAATAAACTACACTCATCAATACGACTCCATTATCATGTGAATGTTAGAGTAGATGTCCATAATCGTGTCCAGTGGGTATCACCACTCGGAATACTATAAGATGCACGTGTCTAGGTTCACCATTATGCAATTATTAAGAGGCTAAGGGACAAAGGAACTAATGCCTTGCAATCAATGTCCTAGCATTTAATGATTGAGTTAACCTTGACTCAGAGATGCATAGTTAGACCAAGCATATACAGTGGCTTGCGAAAGTATTCACCCCCTTGGCATGTTTCCTATTTTGCCTTACAACCTGGAATATAATGCCTTACAACCTGGAATTAAAATTGATTTTTTGGGGGGGGTTTGTATCATTTGATTTACCCAACATGCCTACCACTTTGAAGATCCAAATATTTTTTGGGTGTGAAAAAAACAAGAAATAAGAAAAAAAACTGAAAACTTGAGCGTGCATAACTATTCACCCCAAAGGCAATACTTTGTAGAGACACCTTTTGCAGCAATTACAGCTGCAAGTCTCTTGGGATATGTCTCTATAAACTTGGCACATCTAGCCATTGGGATTTTTGCCCAATCTTCAAGGCAAAACTTCTCCAGCTCCTTCAAGTTGTCAGGGTTCCGCTGGTGTACAGTAATCTTTAAGTCATACCACAGATTCTCAATTCGATTGAGGTCTGGGCTTTGACTAGGCCATTCCAAGACATTTAAATGTTTCCCCTTAAACCACACGAGTGTTGCTTCAGCAGTATGCTTAGGGTTATTGTCCTGCTCTTGAAGACTGAATCAGGTTTCCCTCAAGAATTTCCCTGTATTTAAAGCCATCCATCATTCCTTCAATTCTGACTAGTTTCCCAGTCCCCGCCAATGAAAAACATCCACACAGCATGATGCTGCCATCACCATGCTTCACTGTGGGGATAGAAGTCTCGGGGGGGATGAGAAGTGTGGGTTTGCGCCAGACATAGTGTTTTCCTTGATGGCCAAAAAGCTCAAATTCAGTCTCATCTAACCAGAGTACCTTCTTCCATATGTTTGGGGAGTCTCCAACATGCCTTTTGGCGAACATCAAACGTGTTTGCTTATTTTTTTTAATTAATAAATGGCTTTTTTCTGGCCACTCTTCCGTAAAGCCCAGCTCTGTCGAGTGTACGTCTTAAAGAGGTCCTATGGACAGATACTCTTTGAAGGAGCTTTGCAGTTCCTTCAGGGTTATCTTTGGTCTCTTTGTTGCCTCTCTGATTAATGCCCTCCTTGCCTCGTCCGTGAGTTTTGGTGGGCGGCCCTCTCTTGGCAGGTTTGTTGTGGTGCCATATTCTTTCCATTTTTTTTATAATGGATTTAATGGTGCTCTGTGGGATGTTCAAAGTTTCAGATATTTTTTTAGAACCCAACCCTGATCTGTACTTCTCCACAACTTTGTCCCTGACCTGTTTGGAGAGCTCCTTGGTCTTCATGGTGCCGCTTGCTTGGTGGTGACACTAACTTAGTGGTGTTGCAGACTCTGGGGCCTTTCAGAACAGATGTATATATACTGAGATCATGTGACAGATCATGTGACACTTAGATTGCACACAGGTGGACTTTATATAACTAATTATGTGACTTCTGAAGGTAATTGGTTGCACCAGATCTTATTTGGGCTTCATAGCAAATGGGGTGAATAGATATGCATGCACCAGTTTTCGATTTTGAATTTTGTAGAATATTTTTTTTAAGTTGTTTTTATCATTTCACTTCACCAATTTGGACTATTTTGTGTATGTCCGTTACATGAAATATAAATAAAAATCCATTTAAATTACAGGTTATAATGCAACAAAATAGGAAAAATGCCAAGAGGGGTGATTACTTTTGCAAGGCACTGTATGCTATGTATATTGTGAATAACATTTACCATTAGACATTTCACCAAATAATAATAAGTAATATTAATCAGGAATGTGAGGACTACAATTCGTATCCAATTTAAAGTAACCATAATTATTACAGTTACACAATAAGAATACAATAAACGAATGACAGATACCAGAAATCTTCTCATTAAACAATAATACAAAATAATAATGAGTCTTCACAGCATAGAAAATCCACCACTATGACATACAAACGTATATCAGGAGATCGGTTAACCAATGACTACATAATCTAAGCTTAAACCCATTTTGTAGTCTCCCAAGAGTGCCAACTCCCTGTATCGCCTATCGTCTAATTAACATCACTTTGCACGGTCCAAAACATTCCAACAAAAGGCCTACAACATCACAGGCATTCTCTAATCTAATCACCACACCTCAACACTGTGTCGCTCCTGTGTCGCTCCTCTCTGAACTAACCTCCGTCAAGCGTACAGAGTAACACAGTTTCTCTGTAACAATAAATCCGTAGCACTTACAGTATAATGAAACATAGCTCTTTATGAACTCTTGAAACAATCCAAACATGGCAATTTAATTCACACAGTAACATTAATTTAGTCGATTCAAGTTTCATCAGTCTTCACCTCTCCTGGCTTCAGTGACCCTAGGACTTCTGTGAGAGCATCTCCTCATCGTGATTGTCACAGTGTGTTTGACCCCTATGATAGCCCACACATGGTCTGTCTTTCAAACAATGCCATACATCGTGATTGAGTCATCACGCTGGGCCAGCAAGTTGCTAGAGGCATCTTCATCACTGGCCTTTCTCATCGTTCACATTTGTTCACTCTCTATTTTCCACTACGTGTCTGTACATAATGCATGCATGTGTACAGTGTGCTCTGACAATGTAACGGTGTGGACTGGTACACATCTCTAGGCAGGCCTTGAGGCCTGCGAGCCACGACTTCGGCATGGCAGCAGTATTATCTGTGTGTCAGTGTGTGTCAACTACCGTTAGCGTTATAGGTGTGAGTTAGCTAGAGGGCTAATGTGATATTCCATTAGCCGTTACAGGATCGGTACTGTTTGGCGTCGCACAGAGAATTTTCAACCAACCTTATCTTCGTTCGGCCAAACGTGTATCTTCTTAAATGTCCATGTCCAGTTGCAGGTAGTTGGTTTGAACTTAGAACATGCTGTGTTATTAAAATAAACACGTTTTGCTCCGTGAAGTAATCCAACAATGTGTACATCGACATCTTCTCTATTTCAAAAGATACATGTTTAGCCGAATCGAGAACGAAGACAGTATCACCAAGTTAAGGTAGGTCGAAAATGCTCTATGCTACGCCAAACAGTACCTATCCTGTCACGTCTAATGGTGCATCACATTAGCCCGTTTCCATCTGCTAGCTACAGGTAACTGCCAAAATAAAGGAAACTTGAGTACATTTTTTGAGTAAATGAGGAATACAAAGTATATTATAAGAAGGTGCTTCAACACAGGTGTGGTTCCTGAGTTAATTAAGCAATTAACATCCCTTCATGCTTAGGGTGCTAAAAAATGTTTGGCAGGCCATTATTTTGGCTATGATGGCTTTGCCCCCATAGGATGACAATTCCCCCATCCAAAACAGTTTGATGAGCATGAAAACGATGTTAACCATATCCTATATCCATGGCCATCTCAGTCACCAGATCTCAACCCAGTTGAACACTTATGGGGAAACTTGGAGCGGCGCCTGAGACAGCGTTTTCTACCACCATCAACAAAACACCAAACGATGGAATTTCCAATGGAAGAATGGTGCGAGTGTAGAATCTGTGTGAGCAGCGATTCAATGCCAGCTAGGTGTGACTCATATAGAAGGTCACCCTGTTAGCTAAGCTCTCTGTCCCTGTGACATCTCTTTCCTCTCACATCAGCTCTGGAGAGAACATATCGTACCAACACAACAACAGCTGCCTAGAGGGAGAATAGGCTAGAGAACACAATATAGGGCATTTATGCAGTAGGTGCTACTCATACAGCCAGACTAAGGTAAGGATGTATCCTACCAAAAAATGACAATTTAATTCAAAATGTAACTGTCTCCCACTGACATTGACGCATGACTATAGGAAACATTGATTTAAGTGGAAATATGGATACTCTCCATCTTAGAGCAATACTTTTGGTGCACTATATGTGAAGAACAGGGTGCCATGTGGGATTGGCCCCAATTCCCTCTTCAGTGACTCATCAAATGCTCATTCAACGACATGGACACTCAACTCCTAATATCTGATCTGAGTTTATCTTCACAGGGGTTATGTGTTATCTCCTTTAATAGGATATAGAGCAGCTTAAGCTGTAGATTACAGCAGAAGGATCCCTGGGTGGACGTGGGCAGAGAGATCAGAGCACTGACAGGACGGCATGTACATACAGAGAGTGATCTCCTCCGATGAGAGAAAGAGAGAAGGGAAGCGGAGGAGAGAAAGAGAGGGGAGGAGGGAGAGAGGAGAAAGAGAGAAAGGTAATAGGGGAGAGACAGGGAGATTGAAAAAGACAAAAGGTAGAATGACAGTCAAAGAGGGAGAAAGAGAGAACAAACAGAGAGCGAGAAAGGAAGAAGAGAGCAATAGAGAGAGGCATTCCTCATAGCACTAAGCCCTCCATTACAAAAGCAGCACGTCTGGAGATAGCAGTTTTCATTACACTCTGCTGAGAGCAGGAGGATCCTACCAGCAGATGTATTTAACCTTTATTTAACTAGGCAAGTCAGTTAAGAACAAATTCCTATTTACAATGACTGCCTACCCCTTGCCAAACCCTAAGCCGGACAATGCTGGGCACCGCCCTATGGGACTTCCAATCACAGCCAGTTGTGATACAGCCTAGAATTGAACCAGGGTCTGTAGTGACGCCTCTAACACTAAGATGCAGTGCCTTAGACCGCTGCACCACTCAGGAGATGTTTGCTGTACATCCACACACGCACGCACACACAAACACACACTCTCCCACTCTCTCTCTCTTTCACTCTCTCTCTCTCACTCTTTCTCTCTCTTTTTCTGTCTCTCTCCCTCCCTCTCTCTCTTTCTCTCCTCTCTATCGCCCCTCCATCCCTCCATCTCTCCCTCGCTGAGCAGGTATGATAGGTGGAAATGGTAAATATGTGCTTTAGTGGGGCTGACCAGCTGTGAATAGGGCAATTAGCTCCACTCTGCTAACCACCACTGCTCTCCCTCCTTCCAAAGCTGTCTTTAGAGAAGTCAATACTCTACAAAATACAAAATACCTCCATCCAAAACCATCACTTAAACCACAGGGTTGGGGAGTAACGGATTACATGTAATCCATTACATGTAAGAGATTACTTAAAAAAAAAAAATGTAATCCGTTACGTTACAAGCAAAAATATTGTCATCAGATTACAGACATTTTTGAAAAACTAGAGGCATTACTTCGAGGCTTACTTTTAAATTCAGAAAGGATGTTTGTGGAAAACAATCTTGACACTTCTCTGTTTTCTCAATGACATTCAAATCAGCATTGAAAAAAGGCACAAGTTTCAGTTTGTTCCACCTGAGCGAGTCTGACCACATGTCAAAGACCACTATGATGACACACCAAATTTGTTTGATGGATCGCGGGAAAAGAGCAGGAACAGACTTTTGAAGGCTACAGTCCAAGATATGTCTTGGAGATATGAGATATGAGAAGATATGCTGCTGTCGGCATCCAAGATTATCCAACTTGAATAAACGCTTGGAGGTAAGGATGACAGCGGTGGTATAGTCTATGGCGATACGGATATCACATATTATTGATTCATTTGATGTGAAACACTTCCCACACTGCCCCTACTCGGATGGTATCGCGCCGTCCCAACCTTCGCTCTCTCTCCCCCGCTACTCTCTCCTCTTCCATCCTATCATCTCTTCCCTCTGCTCAAACCTTCTCCAACCTATCTCCTGATTCTGCCTCCTCAACCCTCCTCTCCTCCCTTTCTGCATCTTTTGACTCTCTATGTCCCCTATCCTCCAGGCCGGCTCGGTCCTCCCCTCCTGCTCCGTGGCTCGACGACTCATTGCGAGCTCACAGAACAGGGCTCCGGGCAGCCGAGCGGAAATGGAGGAAAACTCGCCTCCCTGCGGACCTGGCATCCTTTCACTCCCTCCTCTCTACATTCTCCTCTTCTGTCTCTGCTGCTAAAGCCAATTTCTACCACTCTAAATTCCAAGCATCTGCCTCTAACCCTAGGAAGCTCTTTGCCACCTTCTCCTCCCTCCTGAATCCTCCTTCCCCTCCTCCCCCCTCCTCCCTCTCTGCTGATGACTTCGTCAACCATTTTGAAAAGAAGGTCGACGACATCCGATCCTCGTTTGCTAAGTCAAACGACACCGCTGGTTCTGCTCACACTGCCCTACCCTGTGCTTTGACCTCTTTCTCCCCTCTCTCTCCAGATGAAATCTCGCGTCTTGTGACGGCTGGCCGCCCAACAACCTGCCCGCTTGACCCTATCCCCTCCTCTCTTCTCCAGACCATTTCCGGAGACCTTCTCCCTTACCTCACCTCGCTCATCAACTCATCCTTGACCGCTGGCTACGTCCCTTCCGTCTTCAAGAGAGCGAGAGTTGCACCCCTTCTGAAAAAACCTACACTCGATCCCTCCGATGTCAACAACTACAGACCAGTATCCCTTCTTTCTTTTCTCTCCAAAACTCTTGAACGTGCCGTCCTTGGACAGCTCTCCTGCTATCTCTCTCAGAATGACCTTCTTGATCCAAATCAGTCAGGTTTCAAGACTAGTCATTCAACTGAGACTGCTCATCTCTGTGTCACGGAGGCACTCCGCACTGCTAAAGCTAACTCTCTCTCCTCTGCTCTCATCCTTCTAGACCTATCGGCTGCCTTTGATACTGTGAACCATCAGATCCTCCTTTCCACCCTCTCCGAGCTGGGCATCTCCGGCGCGGCCCACGCTTGGATTGCGTCCTACCTGACAGGTCGCTCCTACCAGGTGGCGTGGCGAGAATCTGTCTCCGCACCACGTGCTCTCACCACTGGTGTCCCCCAGGGCTCTGTTCTAGGCCCTCTCCTATTCTCGCTATACACCAAGTCACTTGGCTCTGTCATAACCTCACATGGTCTCTCCTATCATTGCTATGCAGACGACACACAATTAATCTTCTCCTTTCCCCCCTCTGATAACCAGGTGGTGAATCGCATCTCTGCATGTCTGGCAGACATATCAGTGTGGATGACGGATCACCACCTCAAGCTGAACCTCGGCAAGACGGAGCTGCTCTTCCTCCCGGGGAAGGACTGCCCGTTCCATGATCTCGCCATCACGGTTGACAACTCCATTGTGTCCTCCTCCCAGAGTGCTAAGAACCTTGGCGTGATCCTGGACAACACCCTGTCGTTCTTAACTAACATCAAGGCGGTGACCCGTTCCTGTAGGTTCATGCTCTACAACATTCGCAGAGTACGACCCTGCCTCACGCAGGAAGCGGCGCAGGTCCTAATCCAGGCACTTGTCATCTCCCGTCTGGATTACTGCAACTCGCTGTTGGCTGGGCTCCCTGCCTGTGCCATTAAACCCCTACAACTCATCCAGAACGCCGCAGCCCGTCTGGTGTTCAACTTTCCCAAGTTCTCTCACGTCACCCCGCTCCTCCGCTCTCTCCACTGGCTTCCAGTTGAAGCTCGCATCCGCTACAAGACTATGGTGCTTGCCTACGGAGCTGTGACGGGAACGGCACCTCCGTACCTTCAGGCTCTGATCAGGCCCTACACCCAAACAAGGGCACTGCGTTCATCCACCTCTGGCCTGCTCGCCTCCCTACCTCTGAGGAAGTACAGTTCCCACTCAGCCCAGTCAAAACTGTTCGCTGCTCTGGCACCCCAATGGTGGAACAAACTCCCTCACGACGCCAGGTCAGCGGAGTCAATCACCACCTTCCGGAGACACCTGAAACCCCACCTCTTTAAGGAATACCTAGGATAGGATAAAGTAATCCTTCTAACCCCCCCCCCCCCCTTAAAAGAGTTAGATGCACTATTGTAAAGTGGTAGTTCCACTGGATATCATAAGGTGAATGCACCAATTTGTAAGTCGCTCTGGATAAGAGCGTCTGCTAAATGACTTAAATGTAAATGTAAATCACACTGCTGCTCTCATATACATCCATGGGTTCTTGAAGAATAGAACGTATAAATGCCTCATGAGCAAAGTTCAACTGTTGTAACTCATCAGAACCCAAAAGATAAGCTTGTTTTACTTCAATGTCTGTAAACATTGTAAATATAAACAAACCCTGTATAACCCCATAACATGGTTAAAACAATCATTTTTATAACATGGATGGTTAGTCCTTGCATCCATAGTTCTGTCTATTAATCTGAGAGTGGTTACATTTCTCCAGGCCCATCCCTCTGCTTTTTACCAAAACAGAGGCGGGGCAACCGTTTTGTTATTGTTTCATCTGTGGATTTGCCCTTTAAACAGCTGCATATTTTCAAGATTTCAAAGTGTCGCCAACAAAGAGGTAGACAATAGTACTATAGTAAATGCATAATATGGCATTCATTTTTCACATGTAAATTGCACTTTTCAGTAGTGCTCAAAACATGCCATTCCATGAGCTCAGCATAAATTTTTCAACTCAAATCAATGAGCCCAATCAGTCCTCCATGACAACAAAATCATAAACAACAGAGTAGGGCTGGCTAATAAGTCCTTAGTTTTGGGGTTATGCTCAGGTTAAACAATTTGGCTAATCTATACTTCCATATTTCCAAGTCTTGTTCTTGATATCAAGGGGTATAACATTTATTGGAATGACTGTAATTCTGATAGACTTTGGTTTTTAATATAAAGAAATCATTTGATCATATTATTATATGTAGTAGAAAGCGATGGGTGAGAAGAAGCCTAAGTAACCAACCTATAAAGTAAAATTTAACATCCATATATGTCCAGCTATGTAAACGTTAACATTGATTTATCCTGCAACAGATGTCGTTCAATTGTTAACATACATTTGTGTCTTCTTCTCATGCCTCTTAAGGGGAAAGTAATCTAAAAGTAACAGAATGTAATCAGATTACGTTACCGAGTTTGGGTAATCTATAAGTGACATTATAAATTACAATTTTGGACAGGTAATTAGTAACTGTAATGCAGGTATTCCCAAACTGGGGTACGCGCAATGGCGCCGGAGGTACGCCAAACAAAAAAATAATACATTCTTTCCTGAGTAGCCTCCTTTTACTGCCAAAAATACAATTAAACCATCTAGTGTTCAGCGAAAAAAACAACACAATGTCAAATACAGGTAGACTAGTCAAAAAATGAACATCCAATCACATGAACCATTACTCTCTAGCGGAATTCCACTAACGGACCGTATGTAGCCAAACGTAGCTGCTGCTTATGTTGGTATCTGTACTGATGTCGCAAAAGCCATGACAGGGAGACATACAGTGGCTTGGAAAGTATTCACCCACCTTGGAATTTCTCTTATTTTGCTGCCTTACAACCTGGAATTAAAATAGATTTTTTTAAGAGTTTGTATCATTTGATTTACACAACAGGCCTACCACTTTGAAGATGGAACATATTTTTTATTGTAAAAAAAACAAGAAATAAGACAAAAATAAAATAAAATTGAGAGTGCATGACTATTCATCCTCCCCAAAGTCAATACTTTGTAGAACCACCTTCTTGGGGTATGTCTCTATAAGCTTGGCACATCTAGCCACTGGGATTTTGGCCCATTCTTCAAGGCAAACTGCTCCAGCTCCTTCAAGTTGGGTGGGTTCCACTGGTGTACAGCAATCTTTAAGTCATACTACAGATTCCCAATTGGATTTAGGTCTGAGCTTTGACTTGGCCATTCCAAGACATGTAAAATGTTTCGCCATAAACCACTCAAGTGTTGTTTTAGCAGTATGCTTAGGGTTATTGTCCTGTTTTTGAAGACTGAAACAGGTTTCCCTCAAGAATTTCCCTGTATTTAGTGCCATCAATCATTCCGTCCAGTCGGACCAGTATCTGAGTCCCTGCCCGATGAAAAAAAGGGATGGTGTTCTCGGGGTGATGGGAGGTGTTGGGTTTGAGCCAGACATAGCACTTTCCTTAATGGCCAAAAAGCAAAATATTAGTATCATCTGACCAGAGTACAGTTGAAGTCGGAAGTTTACACACACCTTAGCCAAATACATATTCAGTTAAGATCACCGCTTTATTTTCAGAATGTGAAATGTCAGAATAATTGTAGAGAGAATGATTTATTTCAGCTTTTATTTCTTTCATCACATTCCCAGTGGGTTAGATGTTTACATACACTCAATTAGTATTTGGTAGCATTGGCTTTAAATGGTTTAACTTGGGTCAAATGTTTCGGGTAGCCTTCCACAAGCTTCCCACTATAAGTTGGGTGAATTTTGGCCCATTTCTCCTGTCAGAGCTGCTGAAACTGGGTCAAGTTTGTAGGCCTCCTTGCTCACACACGCTTTTTCAGTTCTGAAGACATCAAAACTATGAAATAACACATATGAAATCATGTAGTAACCAAAAAAGGTGTTATATTTTATATTTGAGATTCTTCAAAGTAGCCACCCCTTGCCTTGACAGCTTTGCACAATATTGGCATTCTCTAAACCAGCTTCATGAGGTAGTCACCTGGAGTGCATTTCAATTAACAGGTGTGCCTTGTTAAAAGTTAATTTGTGGAATTTCTTTCCTTCTTAACCAAGTTCATATTATGGCAAGAACAGCTCAAATAAGCACAGTGAAACGACAGTCCATCATTACATCAAGACATTAAGGTCAGGAAGATTTCAAAAACCATCCAGCGCTATGATGAAATTGGCTCTCATGAGGACCGCCAGACGATAGGTTCACTACAGTTAACTTGTCTCAGTGCTGTTGTGCTGTCAAACCTTTCGGTTTTTACTTTTAATACATTTACCAATGTCTTCGTTTTTTCCTCACTCAACTTTTTTCATTCAATTTTTTCACCCAGGACGCTATATCTGAAAATGGTTCTACAGGACCTCCACCAGCCGAAGCTAAGTAGTAACATCAACATTATGCCTTCTAATTGCAGTTGCTGTACTCATAATATACAGGAGAACTATCGCCTTATGGTGAGAATAGCAGTGTTGCAACTGCAGCTTCAGATGCAATCGTTAGCCAATTTAAGTGTAGGAAAGGATGAAACAGCGTCTGTGCCACCAGTATGTACAGATAGTAGTATAAATCCCCCCCCCCCCCCCGCACAGTCCTCACAGACAGACAATTTCTCAAGGCTTCTGGAAAGAAATACTGTCGGCATACTCAACTGGTGTCGCTCATTCAGCCGACAGGAACGTTCAACCGGTTCTCCCCATTAAGCAACGAGTCGGTCAGAGGCCAAGCTTTCTCAGGTGTCTCCTCCACCTGTTACAGGGTCTGGGCCGCCAAAGCCTCCCACCATTAGCTGTCTCAATCTCCAGTATCTATGCTGCATTAGCGTATGGGCCGGGGGGCTAGGGTCAGTCTGTTATATCTGGTGTAATTCTCCTGTCTTATCTGGTGTCCTGTGTGAATTTAAGTATGCTCCCTCTAATTCTCTCTCTCTCCCTCCCCTCCCGGAGGACCTGAGCCCTAGGATCATGCCTCAGGACTACCTGGCCTGATGACTCCTGACTATACCCCAGTCCACCTGGTCGTGCTGCTTCTCCAGTTTCAACTGTTGGGAACCCTGACCTGTTCACCGGACGTGCTACCTTGTCCCGGACCTGCTGTTTTCGACTCTCTCTCTCTCTACCGCACCCGCTGTCTCGACCTCTGAATGCTCGGCTATGAAAAGCCAACTGACATGTACTCCTGAAGTACTGACCTGTTGCACCCTCTACAACAATGTAATTATTATTTGACCCTGCTGGTCATCTATGAACGTTTGAACATCTTGAAGAACAATCTGGGCTTCAATGGCCATGTACTCTTATGATCTCCACCCGGCCACCCCTCAGTGCCTGGTTCCTCTCTATGTTTCTTCCTAGGTTACTACCTTTCTAGGGAGTTTTTCCTAGCCACTGTGCTTCTACATCTGCATTGCTTGCTGGGTTTTAGGATGGGTTTCTGTATAGCGCTTTGTGACATCTGCTGATGTAATAAGGGCTTTATAAATACATTTGATTGATTTGATAGTGTTAACTGCACCTCCTACTGCAGCCAAAATAAATGCTTCACAGACTTCAAGTAAAAGACACATCTCAACATCAACTGTTCAGAGGAGACTGCGTGAATCAAGCCTTCATGGTCGAAGTAACCACTACTAAAGGACACCAATAAGAAGAGAATTGTTTGGGCCAAAAAACACGAGCAATGTACATTGCGTGTGTAAATCTGTCCTTTGGTCTGATGATCCAAATTTGTGATGTTTGGTTCCAACCGCTGTGTCTTTGTGAGACGCAGAGTAGGTAAATGGATGATCTCCACATGTGTGGTTCCCACTATGAAGCATGGAGGAGGTGGTGTGATGGTGTGGGGGCGCTTTGCTGGTGACACTGTCAGTGATTTATTTAAAAGGAACACTTATGGCTACCACATCGTTCTGCAGTGATACGCCATCCCATCTGGTTTTACGCTCAGTGGGGCTATCATTTGTTTTTCAATGGGACAATGACCCAAAACACACCGTCAGGCTGTGTAAGGGCTATTTGACCAAGAAGAAGAGTGATGGAGTGCTGCATCTAGTCTCCACAATCACCCGACCTCAACCCAATTGATATGGTTTGGGATGAGTTGGACCGCAGAGTGAAGGAAAAGCAAGAGTTCAGCATATGTGGGAACTCCTTCAAGACTGTTGGAAACTGGTTGAGAGACTGTCATGAAACTGGTTGAGAGAATGCCAAGAGTGTGCAAAGCTGTCATCAAGGCAAAGGGTGCCTACTTTGAAGAATCTAAAATATATTTAGATTTCTTTAACACTTTTTTGCTTACTACATGATTCCATGTGTGTTTTTTCATAGTTTTGATGTCTTCACTATTAGTCTACAATGTAGAAAACCTCTTGAATGAGTAGGTGTGTTCAAACTTTTGACTGGTACTGTACTTGCAAAAAAGATATTGAAATAAATAATTCTAAAAATCAATCTGCAATCAAGCATGCTGGGAAATATGATAATAATAGGCATGGTTTTGGTTTAACACTAGTTATTAACACCAACACTGGGGTTCTTTTACACCAATAAGTGTTAATTTAACACTTAGAGACTACAAACTACTATTGAGAGTTGTTCAATGTGTGATGTCATTGAAACTCTTCACGTGTTACACCACAGAAGCCGAACCCTCTACACATGGCAAGTGTGTGCCATCTATTTGTGCAACCTCTGTCTAGACACAGACGTCAATTACAGCATATGACCATACGATCATATCAACATCAACAATGAAGTGTATGTTTATACAGACTCTAGGGTATAGACGTTGTATCCCTTGTCTATAGTGTGTACCCTTGGACAGCGTGTTAAGCTTCTCCATCACATGGCCATAACCACAAGGGGAGTGGGAGAAAGGGACCGTGCATTTCAAGCACTCTGTTAGCTATTGAACAACAGATTACTTTGCAGCGGTGGTGTAAAGTACTTAAGTAAACATACTTTAAAGTACTACTTAAGTCGTTTTTGGGGGGTATCTGTACTTCACTTCACTATTTATATTTTTTGCCAACTTTCACTTTTACTTCACTACATTCCTAAGGAAAATAATGTACTTTTAGCTCCTGACACCTAAAAGTACTCGTTACATTTTGACAGCGAAATGGTCCAATTCACACACTTATCAAGAGAACATCCCTGGTCAACCCTACTGCCTCTGATCTGGCGGACTCACTAAACACAAATGCTTGGTTTGTAAATGATGTCTGAGTGTTGGATTGTTGCCCCTGGCTATCCATCAATAAAAAAAAAAAAGATAATTGTGCCGCCTGGTTTGCTTGGACAGCAGTGGCTTCTTCCGTGGTGTCCTCCCATGAACACCATTCTTGTTTAGGGTTGTACGTATCGTAGACTCATCAGCAGCATGTTCCAGAGATTTCTGTAAGTCTTTGGCTGACACACTAGGATTCTTCTTATTAACCTCATTGAGCATTCTGAGCTGTGCTCTTGTAGTCATCTTTGCAGGACGGCCACTCCCACGGAGAGTAGAAACAGTGCTGAACTTTCTCCATTTATAGACAATTTGTCTTACTGTGGACTGATGATTATCAAGGCTTTTAGATATACTTTTGTAACCCTTTCCAGTTTATGCAAGTCAACAATTCTTAATCTTAGGTCTTCTGAGATCTCTTTTGTTCGAGGCATGGTTCACATCAGGCAATGCTTTTGTGAATAGCAAACTCAAATTTTGTGAGTGATTTTTATGGGGCAAGGCAGCTCTAACCAACATCTCAAATCACGTTCCATTGATTGGACTCCAGGTTAGCTGACTCCTGACTCCAATTAGCTTTTGGAGAAGTCATTAGCCTAGGGGTTCACATACTTTTCCCAACCTGCACTGTGAATGTTTAAATTCTGTATTCAATAAAGACAAGAAAAATACAATCATTTGTGTGTTATTAGTTTAAGCACACTGTGTTTGTCTATTGTTGTGACTTAGATGAAGATCAGATCAAATTTGTTCACCAATTCATGCAGAAATCCAGGTAAAGGCTTCACATACTTTTTCTTGCCACTGTACATAAGCTGTCACGTGTACTATTACATAAGGTACGGAAGCTGTCACGTGTACTACTACAGTACACGATGTACACTCTCACATGTACTCATTGTGACCAAAGCAATGGAGGGAGCCAAGAAATGTAAAAGCTCCAGACCATAGGTTTACCAACGTGGACGGCTGTAGTTGGCTACAACAAGCTCGAAGCACAGAGAAAGAGGAGATGTTACATTAATGAGATGTATTTGCTCCTTGACTGAACTAAGTACAAAATACGTCCGCTCTGACCCCGCAGTGCTGTGTGGTTGGTATGATGAAGTGTTAGAGAGAGAGAGAGAGAGGTTTGTCAAATCAATCAAATCTAATTGTATTTGTCACACGCGCCAAATACAACATCTGTAGACCATGAAATGCTTACTTACGAGCCCTTTCTCAACTATGCAGAGATAAAAAGGATGACAAATTGGCAAAAAAAAAAAAAAAAAGGAAATAGTAATAAAACAAATAACAATAACAAGGCTACATACAAGGAGTACCGGCCCCCAGTCAATGTGCAAAGGTGCGAGTTAATAACAAGGCTACATACAAGGAGTACCGGCCCCCAGTCAATGTGCAAGGGTACGAGGTAGTTGAGGTAATTGAACTAATATGCACATGTAGGTAGGGGTAAAGGTGACTAGACAATCAGGATACTATAGATAATAAACAGAGCAGCAGCAGCGTATGTGAAGAGTGTGGAAGTGTGACAATGTGTCAATGTGTCAATGTGTGTGTGTGTGTGTGTGT
Source organism: Salvelinus fontinalis (assembly GCF_029448725.1). NCBI lineage: Eukaryota > Metazoa > Chordata > Actinopteri > Salmoniformes > Salmonidae > Salvelinus > Salvelinus fontinalis. The sequence goes on along the minus strand of NC_074703.1, from coordinate 24,743,256 downwards.
GTGTGTGTGTGTGTGTGTGTGTGTGTGTGTGTGTGTGTGTGTGTGTGTGTGTGTGTGTGTGTGTGTGTGTGTGTGTGTGTGTGTGTGTGTGTGTGTGTGTGTGTGTGTGTGTGTGTGTTTTCGCGTGCGTGCGCGTGCGCGTGTGTGTTTATCTGCATCTGTGTTTATGCATTAGCTCCCTTGGCGGCCGGACACGCACCCTAAATATTAACCTGAGAGAGAGTGCCTGTCCAGTCTCACCAATCCCAGTACGTGATGGGCTTTAAAAACAACATCTCCTCTAATACTTAATACTGCATTACTACATCCCAGTTCAGGCACTGCAGGTCTGGGTTTGGAGCGAAAAGTATCTGGGAAGACAGGTGCACTAAAGCGTGGGTCGTTGCCGGAACTAAGCATTCCGCCCAATTCCGAATTCCATTCCGTCGCGCTCCAATTACGAAACTCGTCCTTGACTCATACACTTATCTGTGACAAGCGACCAAACAGATGACACGCGCTGTGCTCTCCCACCGCCCACCTCTCTCTTTCTCTCTGCGACTCTCTCTCACTTACCCCCCCCCCCCCCCCCCCCCGCGCACATGCTAGTGCGTCCCTGCTTCCAGTAATGAGTTTAGGTGTCCTTGGGATGGCCTGTCCTTAAAGGGCTTTTATGAGTAAGCTGGCTGTAGTGAGCGCTGTAGGACCCTAAACTTATTCAGACTGCCATTTGGAGTCCTCTCCTCCTTTCCCCCTCTCTCTCTCTCTCTCTCTCACCAGGGGACATATCATCTCTCCTGTCAGTCTTAAAGTCTAATTACAAGATGTGGGAGGGACAGGGACAGTGGATGGGTCACAGCAGGTAGTTCATTCAAGGCATCCATCTTCGCCTCGACTAGAACTTTCTGTACACGTGACAATTCCAATTGGACTACTCCTGTACGACACCTTTGCTCCAAAACCGCTGAATACATATGATGCCACCATGGGGTTAAAGGCAACATTCCACATCGCGTGGACAATAACGTCTTCTTTCAATTCTCGGATCGTAATGAGAATCATAATGAGGATCCGCGTTACTTCCCGACGGTTAACAAGAACACAGCTTGCTGGCGAACCGACAATAATTACCCCTATAACAGCATTAATTGTAACAGGATCAATTGTCCATTGATTATAGTAATCAACACATCTCCCTCCAGCCCAGCATCTTCAATCCAACGGTATTTCCTGCCGTTACAGCGAGCGTTATTCCTCTGATTGAGATAGCATTGATCTTTGTCTAATGGACTCTGCTGGGCCTGCTCTCACTGCTTAGAAGAAAAGATGTAAGGAAAGGCATCAACATTCAGTACAGGGTGAAAACAAGTCCAATCCCCAAGTTAAAACTCACACAACAACAAGTCACGGTTAACAAGCTAAGAGTTTCTCTGGAATCCGCTTAGCACCTTCAATTCACCATCGTTTCATAAAGCCTTCTAAATCGACATGATCTAATTATGAGCGGCTATATTTTGCTCAGTTGGCCTATTGACTAAGTCTCTACCACAGGCTGTGGACACATGTCCCCAGAGGACTCCGTGTGAGACAGAGGGACGTGACAGCACAACAAGTATGGGCACGGCACATGTCCGTTATAGTGACTCCCCGTCCTTTACTCTCGCAGGTCTGACGATGGTGATGTGCAGGTCCAGTTCTGCTCTCTTTGTGCAGTTCTGATCTGTTCTGTTCTGTCTTGTCACAGCCGGATAGTGTAGCGGCATTGTCTCTCTGCTGCTGTCTCAGGTGTATCACTACATTATCAGTGTGATAGAAGTGAGGATGAAATACATCTGTTTCTGTGAATCACACGACTCAGTACACACACACACAAACGACCAAGTAGTCCCCCAGCCATTAGGTAGGCTGATGGGCCTGATGGGTCTGGCAATGCCACCAGACATGCACGCGCACACACGCACGCATACACATACACACACAAGGGGCCTGCCGCCAACGAAGGCAGGTAGGACAAAAACTCACCCACACTATCCCCATGAAGTCCCCATACTCTCACATACTCACCCGATCACCTCACACATCACCATACACCTTCCACACACTCTCACAGACCTCCCCAGACCGCTAAAACTAAGGCAGGTGAGTCCGATAAGTGCTAGGTCACTCTATCCTCCCATACAGTACAGTATCTTACAGGTATGAGGAGCCAGCAGGCAGCGTGTTATACTGTGTTGTTGCTGATCTGCCATGTCCTATGATTTGACACACACACACACACACACACACACACACACACACACACACACACACACACACACACACACACACACACACACACACACACACACACACACACACACACACACACACACACACACTGACTTGACTCCTTCTGTAATTTCCCTGAATTATCCCTCTGAAACGTCCCAGTCATGCAGACAGCCCCTGTAATGCGCTTGACATTTCCAATATTCCTTGGCTGCAGAGTGAGTGAGAAGAACAATAACAACCGTTCTAGAGGAACATTCGGGAAAGGTTCACATTTTGATGTTTATTTTATTCTGTTGTCATAGTCGTTCAGTAAAGGCAATGTAAAATGAGTGCTCCCCATCGCTGCTTTCAAAGAGTTGGGCTGTCGTTCTCCCAAGACGAATGTGTGTCGTTTATGCGTTTGTACGCTTTTCTTTTTCCGAGGGTGTGGGGGGGGGGGGGGGGTATTCCCATGGTGCAGTCTGCTGCATCTCTGTGTCTGATGGTGAGATCTGACACCGTCTCCTTCTACTGAAGTTTGCCAAGAATGTACCAAATCCCATCAGGATTGTTCAACTACAGTGCGCAAAATATTCTGTTTGGAAAATGAATGGCGCTTTTTTCAATGTGTTTCCGTACATGTGATCAAACAATACAGAGAATTTTCGAAATGCTGTTTGACAATGGCTGACATCATGATATCTACGTCAAACAAAACTAGAGTTGTGATGTTAGCTGAATCATCCCAGTTCTGACCTAACCCCTGCTATCCTATAAACTAAGCTTTCTGTGAAACCTCCCTAGAGCACTGGGCCTAAACTGCAGCTCCTGATGTGCAAATGCTCCTGACCGTGACATTAGCTAGATACCGTGACATTAGCTAGATACCGTGCCATTAGCTAGATACCGTGCCATTAGCTAGATACCGTGCCATTAGCTAGGCTTTGTCATGGAAGGTTTAGGTGGTTGTAGAATTGAACGTCTCTTTTCTGGACTGATAATTAGTGGGTATCAGCCTAATTTTACTCTGCATGCATTATTTGGGGTTTGTTTTACGTTGTACACGGAGGATATTTTTGCAGAAATGTGCATGCAGAGTCTCAATTTGGTGTTTGTCCCATTTTGTGAATTCTTGATTGGTGAGCAGATCCCAGACATCACAACCATAAAGGGCAATGTGTTCTATAACTGATTCAACTATTTTTTATCCAGATCCTAATTGGTATGTTGAATTTGATGTTCCTTTTGATGGTATAGAAGGCCCTTCGTTCACAGCTTTGTGGAAGTTACCTGTGGCACTGATGTTTAGGCCAAGGTATGTATAGTTTTTTGTGTGCTCTAGGGCAACAGTGTTTAGATGGAAGTTGTATTTGTGGTCCTGGCAATTGGATCTTTTTTGGAACACCATTATTTTGGTCTTACTGAGATTTACTGTCAGGGCCCAGGTCTGGCAGAACCTGTGCAGAAGATTTAGGTGCTGCTGTAGGCCCTCCTTGGTTGGTGACAGAAGCACCAGATCATCAGCAAACAGTAGACATTTGACTTCAGATTCTAGTAGGGTGAGGCAGGGTACTGCAGACTGTTTTAGTGCCCTCGCCAATTAGTTGATATATATGTTGAAGAGGGTGGGGCTTAAGCTGCATCCCTGTCTGACCCCACGGCCCTGTGGAAAGAAACATGTGTGTCTTTGCCAATTTTAATTGTTTGTGTACATGGATTTTATGATGTTGTATGTTTTTCCCCCAACACCACTTTCCATCAATTTGTATAGTAGACCCTTATGCCAAATTGAGTCGAAAGCTTTTTTGAAATCAACAAAGCATGCGAAGACTTTGAATTTGTTTGGGTTTGTTTGTTTGTCAATTAGGGTGTGCAGGGTGAATACGTGGCCTGTCGTACGGTTATTTGGTAAAAAGCCAATTTGACATTAGTTCAGTACATTGTTTTAACTGAGGAAATGATACGAGTCTGCAGTTAATGATAATGCAGAGGATTTCCCCAAGGTTGCTGTTGACGCATATCCCACGGTAGTTATTGGGGTCAAATGTGTCTCCACTTTTGTGAATTGGGGTGATCAGTCTCTCTCTCTCAGCCTCCTTTCTCTCTCTTTCTCTCTCTTTCTCTCGCTCTCTGAATCAACCTCCTCTTTCTCTCTCTTTCTCTCTCTCTCTCTCTCTTCTCTGTCACTCTCTCTCCATCTCTCTCAATTCAATAAAGGGGATTTATTGGCATGGGAAACATATGTTTACATTGCCAAAGCAAGTGAAATGGATAAACAAAAGTGAAATAAAAAAGAAAAAAGTGAACAGTGAATATTACACTCACACAGTCTCTCTCTCTCCACCACTCCTCCTCTGAAGGATTATCCTTTCCTCCCTTGCTGAGTCCTTGTCCTCTCTACTGCTCTCTGAGAAAGTCATTCTATCCCTCATTCTCTCTCTATCTCCACTCCTTCCCTTTCTCCTTCCCTCCCTTCATCCATCTCTGAATTATCTATAGCTCTCTGATTCAGAGCATCTTTCACTACCCCCTCTCATTATTTCTCTCCGTTTTTTTCTCCTTCCATTCCTTTACCCTACTCCGCCCTCGGTGCCTTCCTCCATCTCTACTCCCTACCCTGTGGAGTCACCTCAGTGGCGTGTGGTACAGAGCCCATTGGTCCAAGCAGATTAGGCCAGTTTAATGTGTGCATACCCAACGCGGTAATGACCTGGGCGCGCCACTGCGTCTCCGCGGACCTCCGTACTCACGCAGAGCCACCGATAATAACGTCCCGAGGGGGTTTCTGCCGGGGCCAGCCTCACTGGGGCTATTAGAGCCTGGTCGGGGAAGGGCATCAAGGGACGTTGTGTTAGAATATCTTCCTATCTTGCCTTCGGTCTGTGTCTGATCCTGACTACAGCCTCTCTCTCTCGCCCCACTTCTATCTCTCTCTTCCTCTTCTATCTCTATCCCAACGGTACTACATCATTACTGACCTGGCTTTACCTCCATCCGCCACTTTCCCCTCTCCGCCTCAGGCACCATGCAGTGAGCTTCATGTGAGCTGCGTTCAAAGCACTGTCATTTACAATTATGTAGAATAGTGTTGCTGTTACAAGACTTCAACTGCATTACACTCCAACATCCCCACGGGTACGCCTAGAAGGTGAACACTGAAGATTTAAGGTTGATTCAATTTAGTCTAAGTGCTGTAGCCTCAACATCTAATTAAGATCAAATCCTATGCTACACAAGTGTCTATGTTGTAGGGAAACCAGCTGAATTCAATCAACGTGCACTCTAGGCCTAGTGTTTATGTATATATTTAATGATATTCAAGTGATTGCCTGTCAAAACTGTTGATTTCAATTCCAGCCAATCCACTAACAGGAAGGAGTTGAGTCCCAAATGGCACCATTCCCCTTCATAGCGCACTACTATGGGCCCTGATCAAAAGTAGTACACTAGAGGGGCCTCCCGGGTGGCGCAGTGGTCTAGGGCACTGCATCGCAGTGCTAACTGCGCCACCAGAGTCTCTGGGTTCGCCCCCAGGCTCTGTCGCAGCCGGCCGCGACCGGGAGGTCCGTGGGGCGACGCACAATTGGGCTAGCGTCGTCCGGTTAAGGGAGGGTTTGGCCGGTAGGGATTTCCTTGTCCCATCGCGCTCCAGCGACTCCTGTGGCGGGCTGGGCGCAGTGCGTGCTAACCAAGGGGGCCAGGTGCACGGTGTGTCCTCCGACACATTGGTGCGGCTGGCTTCCGGGTTGGAGGCGCGCTGTGTTAAAGAAGCAGTGCGGGGTTGTGCTTCGGAGGACGCATGACTTTCGACCTTCGTCTCTCCCGAGCCCGTACGGGAGTTGTAGCGATGAGATAAGATAGTAATTACTAGCGATTGGATACCACGAAAAAATGGGTAGAAAAGGGGATAAAAAAAATAAATAAAAAAAAAGTAGTACACTAGATAGGGACTACGGTGTCGGGACACAACCAGGGTGTTTATGTTATGAGTGTGGTTGGAAGGCAGCTCATTTGATCTGGCCATAGATACTGTACATACAGAGCCATTATCTAAAGAGACCACCTTCTGCCTTCATTGATTCTGGCCCCTGATACATACAGCCGTCTCCGGACCATTCCCGAATGGCAGCCTTTTCTCTATAAAGTGCACTACTTTTGACCAGGCCTCTATAGTGCTGTATATAGGGAATAGGGTGCCCTTTAGGATGCATCCCAGGCCTCTCCAGCCACGATAATAAAGCAGTTTGACATTTACAATCAATACTGTAAGTCCTCTTTGAATCCCAATGAGTGTAAAGTGCATATAACATGGGCGCTAAACACACACAAACACATACGCTACACGGGTGCACACGCGCAGATACCGTACACACATGCACACACGCACACGCACGCACACAGACATGCACATGCACGTACACACACGCACGTAAACACACACACGCATGAGGAATATTGGATCAGGCAATGATTACTGAGAAAAGAGGTTGTGTTTGGAGAACATCAATACGGCCAATCTAAGCATCAGAATAGAAATACCCCTGAGGACATGGTGATCTGTGTCTGGCCTGGGTGCATGTTTGTGTGTGTGTGTGTGTGTGTTCATTTCGCTCAGCCTGTTTTAAAACAACAGTCTTCGATCAACACTTCAACTGAATCAGCCTCCTCATTTTGACAAGCAGCATCTACATGTTCACTCATTGCAAAATCAAAAGCCAATTTGTTCTCATGCTTTCTATATTTCCAAACATTTTTACATGTCAACCCACACATCGATTCCCTCATTTGATTCAAATGTTTAGCAGGCTTCTGTCACGTTCCTGACCTATTTATGTTAGTTTTGTGTGTTAGTTGGTCAGGACGTGAGGTTGGGTGGGCATTCTATGTTATCTGTTTCTATGTTGGTTTCGGTTTGCCTGGTATGGCTCTTGATTAGAGGCAGGTGGTTTGCGTTTGCCTCTAATTAAGAGTCATATTTAGGTAGGGCATTCTCACTGTTTGTTTGTGGGTGATTGTCTCCTGTGTTTGTGTCTGCGCACCACACGGGATTGTTTCGGTTGTATTTCGTTTTGATGTAGTCTGTTTCCTGCTCGTGTGTTCTTCCTGTCGTTATGTAAGTTCCATGTTCAGGTTTCGTCTACGTTGTCCGTTTGTTATTTTGTATCATTTCTAAAGTATAGTTCGTGTCAGTGTTCGTTTTGTTCAATAAATTCATTATGTCATCACACCTCGCTGCGCATTGGTCTACCGATCCTTCTCTCCTCACCTCATCCGAGGATGAGGAGAGCGTCACCCGTTACAGAATCACCCACCTACCGAGGACCAAGCGGCGGGGGAGAGCTAAACAGAGCAATCAGGACTCGTGGACTTGGGAACAGATCTTGGAAGGAAAAGGACACTGGGCGCACATTGGGGAATATCGCCGCGCTCGTGAGGAGATGGAGGCAGCGAGAGCCCAACAGCGGTGGTATGAGTAGGCAGCAAGGAGACGTGGCTGGAAGCCCGAAAAGCCATGGGAACAGGTGGAGGCACTGAGGAGAGCAGAGGCTACCGGAGAGAGGAACCGGAGCTATGAGGGAACGCGTCTGGCACGGAAGCCGAAAAAGCCCGTAAGTAATTCCCAAAAATTTCTTGGGGGGGGGCTAGGAGATAGTGGGCCAAGGGCAGGTAGGAGACCTGCGCCCACTTCCCAGGCTTACCGTGGAGAGCGGGAGTACGCCCGGTGCGGGTTATTCCACCTCCCCGCACTGGGAGGGCTAGATTGGGTATTGAGCCAGGTGTCATGAGGCCGGCTCAACGCGTCTGGTCTCCAGTGCGTCTCCTCGGGCCGGCATACATGGCACCGGCCTTACGCATGGTTTCTCCGGTTCGCCTACATAGGCCGGTGCGGGTTATTCCACCTCCCCGCACTGGTCGGGCAACCGGGAGCATTCAACCAGGTAAGGTCGGGCAGGCTCAATGCTCAAGAGAGCCAGTACGCCTCCACGGTCCGGTATTTCCGGCACCACCTCCCCGCCCCAGCCTAGTACCTACAGTGTATACACTACGCACTAGGCTACCAGTGCGTATCCTGAGCCCTGTTCCTCCTCCACGCACTCTCCCTGTAGTGCGTGTATCTAGCCCGGTGCCTCCAGTTCCGGCCCCACGCACTAAGCTACCAGTGCGTCTCCAGAGCCCTGAACCCACTGTATCTTCTCCCCCTACTAATCCTGATGTGCTTGTCCTCAGCCCGGCGTCACCAGTGCCGGTACCACGCATCAGGGATAGAGTAGGCTTTGAGAATACAGTGTGCCCTGTCCCTGCTCCCCGCACTAGTAGGAAGGTGCTTGTCATTAGCACGGTGCCTCCAGTTCCGGCACCACGCACCAGGTCTACAGTGCGCCATATCCGGCCAGAGCCATCCGTCTCCCCAGCGCCATCTGAGCCATCCGTCTCCCCAGCGCCATCTGAGCCATCCGTCTCCCCAGCGCCATCTGAGCCATCCGTCTCCCCAGCGCCATCTGAGCCATCCGTCTCCCCAGCGCCATCTGAGCCATCCGTCTCCCCAGCGCCATCTGAGCCATCCGTCTGCCAGGAGCCTGCAAAGCCGCCCGTCTGCCATGAGCCTGCAAAGCCGCCCGTCTGCCATGAGCCTACAGAGCCGTCAGCCAGACAGGAGCCGCTAGAGCCATCAGCCAGACAGGAGCCGCTAGAGCCGTCAGCCAGACAGGATCTGCCAGAGCCGCCAACCAGACAGGATCTGCCAGAGCCGCCAACCAGACAGGATCTGCCAGAGCCGCCAACCAGACAGGATCTGCCAGAGCCGCCAACCAGACAGGATCTGCCAGAGCCGCCAACCAGACAGGATCTGCCAGAGCCGCCAGCGAGCCATGAGCAGCCAGAGCCGCCAGTGAGCCATGAGCAGCCAGAGCCGTCAGAGAGCCATGAGCAGCCAGAGCCGTCAGAGCGCCATGAGCAGCCAGAGCCGTCAGAGCGCCATGAGCGTCGAGAGCCGTCAGAGCGCCATGAGCGTCGAGAGCCGTCAGCCTGCCATGAGCGTCGAGAGCCGTCAGCCTGCCATGAGCGTCGAGAGCCGTCAGCCTGCCATGAGCGTCGAGAGCCGTCAGCCTGCCATGAGCGTCGAGAGCCGTCAGCCTGCCATGAGCGTCGAGAGCCGTCAGCCTGCCATGAGCGTCGAGAGCCGTCAGCCAGCCATGAGCATCGAGAGTCGTCAGTCAGCCATGAGCTGCCCTTCAGCCTGAAAAGGCTGGATACCCAGAACTGCCCATCAGTCCAGAGCTGTCTCTCTGTCCGGAGCTGCCTTTCAGTCCGGAGTTGCCCCTCTATCCTAATCTCCCTCTCTATCTTCATCTATCTCTATAGTCTTATCTATCCCTCTATCTTGATTTATCTCTCTGTCCCGGTGTTATCCTTATTAAATATATTATTAAGAGAATTGTGTGGGGGAAAAAAGAGGGTGGACATTCTTGGAGGGAGGAAGTTAGGATGGATTATGGTGGGGTGGGAACCGCGCCCGGAGCCTGAGCCACCACCGTGGTTAGATGCCCACCCAGACCCTCCCCTAGACTTTGTGCTGGTGCGTCCGGAGTTCGCACCTTGTGGCGGGGGTACTGTCACGTTCCTGACCTATTTATGTTAGTTTTGTGTGTTAGTTGGTCAGGACGTGAGGTTGGGTGGGCATTCTATGTTATCTGTTTCTATGTTGGTTTCGGTTTGCCTGGTATGGCTCTTGATTAGAGGCAGGTGGTTTGCGTTTGCCTCTAATTAAGAGTCCTATTTAGGTAGGGCATTCTCACTGTTTGTTTGTGGGTGATTGTCTCCTGTGTTTGTGTCTGCGCACCACACGGGATTGTTTCGGTTGTATTTCGTTTTGATGTAGTCTGTTTCCTGCTCGTGTGTTCTTCCTGTCGTTATGTAAGTTCCATGTTCAGGTTTCGTCTACGTTGTCCGTTTGTTATTTTGTATCATTTCTAAAGTATAGTTCGTGTCAGTGTTCGTTTTGTTCAATAAATTCATTATATCATCACACCTCGCTGCGCATTGGTCTACCGATCCTTCTCTCCTCACCTCATCCGAGGATGAGGAGAGCGTCACCCGTTACAGCTTCCTATGTCATCACATCCCACAGCGCAGTGACATGGACGTGATGAGCAGAATCACAGCTCTGTTCAGCTCGTATTCTTCCCGTCGCCACATTCACACACCAAATCATTTATGCAGCGTGTGTGTGCGTGCAGAGATGGACAGTACTTCTATTACATGTATTTGATATATGTATTTCAACTACTTCTGAGTATTTAGTCATTTGTATTACAGTGGGCTGAACTACACTCCAATGGATTTTGTAACAAGATATCTTCCAGAGCTGTAATTTGTATTTTCAAAATACTTTTCTATACCATTTTTTTTAATCGCTGTTCACCATTTTATGGCCTCCTTTCACCTTGTATTGGTATCAGAAGTCTGATGGCACCATGGTGGGATAAGAGCATCTGCTAAATTAACTACACATAAATGTACGTGTATGTAAAAATGAACAATTGCAAACCATGCTGAGTATCATTCAAATGTGCTCCACCCCAAAATAAAGCCAATAATTAATACCCAGTGTGCTTTGCAATTCCTTTTGGTATGTTCATTTTCATATTTGGTAATTTAGCAGACACTCTTATCCCACGTGACTTACTATTTACAGTCAGTGCATTCAACTAAGGTAGATAAACAAGAAATTATCACAGTCATAGCAAGTAAAACAGTTTCTGTAACTATTACTGAGAATGTTGTTGCTGTTCATGCTGGCTGTGTGTGTTTCTACCAGTAACATCAGTGCAAGCCTAGTTTGCCGACCAGAGTCATTGTGGAGCTGAACGCTCACCTCAACACAACAATTGTTTATAGGCTAATTGGGGCATCCATACAAGTGTGTGTAAGCTGCATGGCAACAGAGGAAAATACACTGGTGATGAGCTTTAATGAGGACCTCTTCTCCTCTCCCCCTCTTTTCCTCTCCTGAGAGTATTTCATGTTTTACAGTGTCCCAGCTATTTCCCCTCTGTCTCTAACGTTGTGGAGGTGTTGCATTTGAAAAATACCCTCCGCCAAACAGCAGTGGAACAGTCCCTGAAATTCCACTGTGCAGAAACGCTTTTCAGATGACCTGGAAGTACCACTCTCCAAGTGCAGCTGGCGCACACCTGACCTCCAGCACACGGCAGGTCAGAGGTTATGCAGAGGAACGACCTTTTGTTTTCTCCTGCTCGACTGAATATACCTCGCTAATCTACCGCCTAGAGCCGAGGCGCGAGGCAAGGCAATATGTTCTGAAGTTCAAGTCTGACATACCCACACCCACACAAGGAGTGATACACACCCACACAAGGAGTGATAGACACACCGACACAAAGAGTGATACAGAGAGAGAGAGAGGGAGTACACCCTGTATGTGATCCTCTTATTAAAGCCTGCAAAGACTTGGCTCTAGTCCCTCAGATAGAAAATCCAGTCTTATTCACATGGGAAGGTGAGGCTTTAGACTTAAGCTATTACGATAGCTCATAGCTCCATTCCAAATCACTAGCTGACTGATGGGAAAGAGACCATTCATCCAAAATTATCCACTCATTAGAAGCACACAGCCTCCACTTTTCTGCGTGTTCATGTGTTATAAAAGCTGTTCCACTCACCCTCTCCGCCGACTGTGCCGTCCCGAAGAAGATAGGGATAAACGCCAGCCAGATTATGCAGGTAGTGTACATGGTAAATCCAATTGGCTTGGCCTCGTTGAAGGTCTCCGGCACTCCCCTGGTCTTGATGGCGTAAACAGTGCATGTGACCATCAGTAGGATGGAGTAGCCCAAGGAGCAGATCAGGGACAGGTCGGAGATGTCGCACTTCAGCACGCCGCGAGCCGCCGCCGGGTTCTGGGTCCGCTGCTCGCCGTAGTCCACGAAGGTGTGTGGCGGGTCCACGGCGAACCACACAAACACCCCCAGGAGCTGCACCGAGATCAGGGAGAAGGTGATGACCAGCTGAGAGGCCGGGGAGATGAACCGGGGGGCGCTGACCGACTTCTTCCCCTGCTCGAAGATGCGGTGGATACGGTTGGTCTTGGTGAGGAGGGCCGCGTAGCTGAAGCACATCCCCAGACCCAGAAAGATCCTCCGGAAGGAACACACGCCCACGTCGGGCGCCGCGATCATCAGGAAGGTGATTGCATAACACAGGAAAATGCCCGTCAACAGCACGTAGCTCATCTCACGGCCGGACGCCCTGACGATGGGCGTTTCGTTGTAGCGGACGAAGGTGACGATAACGAAGGTGGTGGCGATGATGCCTAGCATTGAGATGAAGACGGGAATGACGGCCCACGGCGAGTGCCACTCCAGCTTGATGATGGGGATGTTCTGGCAGCCCGTTCGGTTGGCGTCGGGGCGCTGTTCGTAGGGGCACAGTTCACAGCTGAACTCGCTGACCTGGAAGTGATAGCCCTCGCAGCGCTCACAGTGCCAGCAGCACGGCACACCCTTCACGATCTTCTTCCTCTCACCCATCCGGCAGGGTACGCTGCACACAGATGCCGGGAGGGATGGGTCGCCTGCCCGCCACTGCATGGCCTCTACCTGGGGTCATAAGGTCACAGGAGAGAGGAGAGACCAATCAGAGGACAGATAGGTTGGGACTCAATTACGGTTTTAGTTCTAGAAGGGTTGTGATTCTAGGCTGTTTCTGGCTAACGAATGTTCTGACTGGAATAGTTCTGACTGTGTAACAGCTTTCTTCAAAGCCTACCGTTGTTCAACTGTTTGTACCTGCTTAAACATTTCCCAAAGGGCAACTCACAAAGTAATTAACCAAAGAAGAACTTCTTATCATTTCCCTTGTGCTGCCTACTAGGCATAAATCTCATAGAAATTAAACTGGTTTAATCAGAGCTGGCACAAATTGGCCACCTGCATCAGACTGATGCAGTGTGTGTGTATTAATAAACTGTTTATAACACAGCCCAGGGTGATGGGAACGGAGCTCCTCTCTCTATCTCTGAACAGGCACACAAAGTACTGATCCAGCAGAACTAGAGGAAACTGGCTGGTTGGCGATTCTGCTGAGAGCTGGAGGAACCTGTCTGTATACGTGGTTTTAGATTTGGGTCTTATTTCCCTTTAGTGCTATTACGCCTTCCTGTTTTTTTGTGGTAAAGTGATATTCAAAAACACATTAAGCCTGGCCGTGAACTTTCTTATAATTGATAAGTATTACCTGATGAACAAAATACTTTGGGTCTCATTATGAGCATGTCATGAAAGAAAAGCATGTACAAAGGCACAACTGATCCTGAGGGAAGAGATTTAAACACCAGAAGAAAGTAACTTCTGGCACTTGGGTGAATCCTTCTTCAATTATTTGGACACCTTGAATTCTAAACACTGTTAAGGTGAAACAAAATGTATATATGGAATGGGGATATTCTGGCTCTAGTTCTCAGCAGCCAGCCAAGAGGGAGCAGTAGGCTGTTGCTGCCTCCCAGTCCAGCCAAGGTAAATAGATCGAAGAACAAAGTGAATTCGCAAGAGAAATTCAGCCCTGGAAGAAAAGAGAAGTTCAATAGGCAATGCATTTTCAATGTTCAGCATTTGAGCCTAACTTCCATTTTCCTCCCAGCCAATTCTCCAGTCTCCAAGTCTTCAGAGTCCAGCCAATTTAGCTTCTACAGTCCGAACTTATCCACTTATACCATTGTGAATGATACGTGCAGGTAAGCAGTAAGGGAAGTTAGATAGGTCTTGAGCATTGTTAGGTGTAGGTGTACAGCATGTGTGCTGCCTGACTGATCTCTGCACGTACGACCAAAGCAGATGGTTTTACGATCCCTCAGAGAGTTCAGCCCAACCGTACAGCCCAACCGTACAGCCCAACTGTGCCCCAGCCTGTCTGTTCTAGGAATCTATCTGTGTGTGAACACGCTGCTCGTTTACCAAGGCTGTGGAGAGGCATTAAGAAGCTATAAGCCCCGTCGTCTCTCCTCCTGTGGCCTGTGTGTGTGTGTGTGTGTGTGTGTGTGTGTGTGTGTGTGTGTGTGTGTGTGTGTGTGTGTGTGTGTGTGTGTGTGTGTGTGTGTGCGTGTGCGTGTGGGTGCGTGCGTGCGTGCGTGCGTGTGTGTCCCTCCATTCCTCCAGTGTTCAGGTGTTATCGATGTGCTCTCTGACTCCGTCAGAAACTCATGCTGATGGAGAGAGCACTTCCTGCTCGCGCACTTCCTAGCTCTATCCCTCCCTCTCCTCCCATCCCTCTCTCTCTCTCTCTCTTCACCCTAACGAGCCGGGCTCAGGTCACACATATTAATGATGCAGAAAGTGTACGCGTATGTGTGTGTGTGTGTGTTCATGTGTGTGCACGTGTGTGTGTGCACGTGCGCGTGTGTGTGTGTATTCCAATCAGTAACAGCTGAATAACAAGTAGCTGCTCACTGAAAGTCAAGAACTGAGCAGTAACTGTATGCGTGCAGGAACACAAACTACTCAGAAGTACTGGAAGAACGTCTTACAAAAAACACTGGGAAGAGATGGGACCCAAACATGACGCGCAAACAAGTTCTGCATGATAACGAATGAATAGAAATGCGAAGTTTCACGACTTGATCTTGAATAAATGCTGACATCTAGAAAATGTGCCCGATTTCAGAGGTGTTTGTGCTATAACGTCAAGTCGTTGTTCATTGTCATGCCAACATGTTGACGTGAAGGCACAAACAGAGCCGGGACCAGGCTATGTATGAATACCTCGGAATATGACAACAAGAGAGATATTGCTATTACGTTAGTCTCACATTTAGGTGTAGTTTGTTGGTCCAGGTGCCTATGACCTTGTACTCTCTGGTAGAGCGGTTGGTGCTCTGGTACTGGAAGATATCGTACCGTCCGGGGGCGTCGCCGTTCTCATTGAACACCACTGGAGTACCGGCACTTCCTGGAAGACAGAGATGGCGGGAAATTAACAAGAAGACACACTGTATATCAGTCATCACACAGACAGCTAATTTACCATACTGTAAGATTGTACAATATCTTTGTAGTTCTGAATTTTCACACCAATGCATGATTTGGTCCAACACAAAATATTTTTGGACTAACTTATGTATACACCATACACCTATATACACCTATACACCTTATATATACAACTATGGTATAAGGTTTGTTTCTTACAGTGGGAATCTTTTTCAGAAGTTCATTCAGAGCCTCGTGTATACCTGTCACCCTAACGAGCCGGGCTCAGCTGTCACACATATGAATTATGCATAAAGTGTGTGTGTGTGTGTGTGTGTGTGTGTGTGTGTGTGTGTGTGTGTGTGTGTGTGTGTGTGTGTGTGTGTGTGTGTGTGTGTGTGTGTGTGTGTGTGTGTGTGTGTGTGTGTGCGTGTGTGTGTGTACACAGCCTCAACCTCCCCAGGCGCAAAGTATTTCACAGATGGGCTTTTCTCTCCACCGATTATGCTAAACTCACAGCCTCCTCATCCGTTCTCTCTCTCTCTTCCTCTCCCTTCCTCTCTCTCTCCCTTTCTATCTCGGGTTCTCGCTCCTCTTATGAAGCTTTGAAATCCAATATTTCAGTGCGGCAGCAGCGCGGGTGGAGAATCTGGCCCATCAAAGCAGTAATGTAACTACAAATATAAATCTTAAAAGAGGTGTGCATTACTGACATTCCTACAGAAAGCTGTACGTCATGGCAACGATCTACCATATCTGACGGAACGAAAGGGAGAGTAGCTGGGAGATAGATACTAGAAGAATAAGAGAGAAAGGCAAAGTTGAGAGAGCTACCGCGAGAGAGAAAGAGAGAGACAGAGAGAGACAGAGATAATTTAGTGAAACAGAGAAGTAAACTCCTCTCTCTATCTGCAATGGCAGCTGGTCTCTCTAGCCTCCTGGATACGCACTGCTGCCTTCTCTCTTTCATTATGCACACTAACAATAGTGCTCTAGGATCTCTCTCTCTCTCTCTCTCTCTCGCTATATATATATACACTGCTCAAAAAAATAAAGGGAACACTTAAACAACACAATGTAACTCCAAGTCAATCACACTTCTGTGAAATCAAACTGCACATTTGTGGCCTGCTGGAGGTCATTTTGCAGGGCTCTGGCAGTGCACCTCCTTGCACTAAGGCGGAGGTACCGGTCCTGCTGCTGGGTTGTTGCCCTCCTACGGCCTCCTCCACGTCTCCTGATGTACTGGACTGTCTCCTGGTAGCGCCTGCATGCTCTGGACACTACGCTGACAGACACAGCAAACCTTTTTGCCACAGTTCGCATTGATGTGTCATCCTGGATGAACTGCACTACCTGAGCCACTTGTGTGGGGTGTAGACTCCGTCTCATGCTACCACTAGAGTGAGAGCACCGCCAGCATTCAAAAGTGACCAAAACATCAGCCAGGAAGCATAGGAAAGGGTGCTATGTGAGATGCTGCCCCGACTGACACACGTGATGCTGAGCGCTGATACTATCATACTATCAGTGAGTGGGAACAACGTATTCTCTTCCTCTTTTCTCCTCTTCTCCGTTCATCCCTCGCTTCGCACAACAGCGGGGGAACATTCACTGCAAATGGGAGAGGACTCCATCTCATCAGTGTGGAAATGAATCATGGCACATTCCCAGGGAAGGATTTCTGCCTGTCAAATTGGTGTCAATATACGGCCCAATATTGCTCACTGTTCCCTGCCCAACCAATGAGGCCGATTCTGCAGACACGACTGATGCAAGTTACACACTCACACACACACACACAAACGTACACGCACACACATGCACAGACATGCACTGACACACACTTAAACGTCATCTCCGAAAACAGCCTGTCCCAAACCATATTAGCTACTCTGATGACGATTACTGGATACAAGCAAGCGGACTAATACAAGTGTTCAGTATGTTCCTTATAAGGGCAATTCGAGCACAGCAGTACAAGTCAGTGAAGCATGGTCCCTCAGCCATTTCTGAAAGTAGCAACGCGGAGATATCGACATTTAAATTTCACACGATTCTGCATCGTTAACCATGACCTTCACTGTGTTAGTGTAAGCATTTACCCTTCTTTACCACAACACACACACACACACACACACACACACACACACACACACACACACACACACACACACACACACACACACACACACACACACACACACACACACACACACACACACACACACACACACACACACACACACACACACACACACGACAAACCTCAAAGCCGCAACAACCATTGAACTGGACGAGCCAAACAACACACAAGTCCTTTCATCGACCTCGCCCTCATTGGTCTTTATTTATAGTACATCTCACAGGACCAGACACAACCCCCAAAGGAGAATGGGATCAGAGGCCCCTTTAACCGACACACAGGTCTTCAGCTAGTGGTGGGCGATGGTGAGATGAGACCAAGAGCTGAAGTAGGAAGTAGGGTTTTTCAGATGGAAGACTGTTGTTTCAACCTCCTCCATTCAGACACTAGAGCTTATGTTTGGTTTGAGGTGAGGTTGTTTTTCCGCTGTGCAGTTTGTGGGTAGAGAGAATGGATTCTAGGTAAGTTGTACTCCTACTAAAAGGCAGGGAGGCAAACGCCTGAAGATACAGTTACAAGGCACAGGTCTAGGATCAGCTTACTCTTTCCTAATCCTAACCTAAACCATTAAGGGGAGAAAGACCTACGATCAGTATATACAGGCAACATCCTCCTGATCTGAGATAATCACTGCATACCCTGCCAACAGCTCTTCCCTGTGGATCCCCGGAGAGAGTGAGAGAGTGAGAGAGAGAGGGAGAGAGGGAGAGAGGGAGAGCGAGAGAGCGAGAGAGTGAGAGAGTGAGAGAGAGAGGGAGAGAGCGCGAGAGAGAGAGAGAGAGAAAGAAAGAGAGAGAGAGAAAGAAAGAGAGAGAGCGAGAGCGAGAGAGGGAGAGAGGGAGAGAGCGCGAGAGAGAGAGAGAGAGGGAGAGAGAGAGAGAGAGAGAGATAACGTGTTTTAGGCTGGGTAAAATCTCTGATGTGGAGAATACAGGAAAGGAGAGAGGGACCGGCTGAACGAGGGTTCAAAAGTCTCCCCACTCCCTATCGTGACAGAAACAGAGAGTGTTTTGATAGGCCTGATGCAGAAACCACCCTGCAACCCAGATGAATTAAACATAACATGGAGGAAGGAGCTGAGAGGAGGAGATGAGAGAGAGTGGCTGAGTGGAGTGGCTGCCAGCACCCAGCAGTGTGGGGCATACATCTGTACTGCTAATGGGGGAGACAACACACACACATGCACGTACGCACAGAAGCATGCACGTAGGCACACGCACGCAGGGATGCACGCACACAAACACACACATGCATTAATGAGGACACATCTTCTCTCCCGTTTCCCTCCACCCCTCTATCCCACACTAACCGGTTACCTCAGGGGAGGCTCTACCTGGCAGACGAGGACACATCTTCTCTCCCGTTTCCCTCCACCCCTCTATCTCACACTAACCGGTTACGTCAGGGGAGGCTCTACCTGGCAGATGAGGACACATCTTCTCTCCCGTTTCCCTCCACCCCTCTATCCCACACTAACCGGTTACCTCAGGGGAGGCTCTACCTGGCAGACGAGGAGACATCTGTGCGATAATAATAACTCAGCTCCCTCCTCCTCCTAAACATGTACTGTTGATCCTCCCTTTTATCTCCTCCCTCATTCTCTCTCGTTCTTTCTCTCTCTTTTTTGTTTTATCTCGCAGCTCTCCTCCTCCAGCTCTCCTCCTCTCTTTCTCTTGTCTTCATGTGGCTCTCTTCTCTATTTCCACTCGCCCCTCTTCTCTCCTATAAGACACATACGTTGGCCTAATAATTAACTTGATTACGATCCATTACTTACATGCTTTCTTCGCTGTGCCCTAACCCTCCATCCACCCTGCAGGCATCATGTGGGTAGCCGTTCCGTGCAGTTAATATGGTGAGGGATAATATCCACAGGGTTTATAATGAGATGAGTGCTTCTTGGCTCAACACAGCAGCTGATTATAATGACTATTAAACTAGCAGAAACCTGTGGCATAGAGTTTATCAGGATGTGAAAGCAGGAGCCAGGGCCAGCCTTTTTGTTGTGTTTCACAGTGGAAGGGAGCACAGAGGCTGTGTAGCCATTGGACATGTGCCGTTTGGGCGGGTGAGTAATGTGGGCGGGTGAGTAATGGTGTTTCTGGTGTTTCTGGAGTCCTCAAGTCAACCAAAGATGTTTTGGCCTCAAGATCTCGGAATGCTTTAGGTACTTTACATTTGCCAGTTGGTCTGAGATCTGATAATTCGCCTATCTTTTTTTTTATTGTCCTAGTTGGTCATTAGCAGTTCTTGCCTGCCTCGGGCAAGTTTCAAAACCATCCAAACCATTCCACTGCTTCTCTAAGCCCTACTATCATTAGGCCAAGCGAAGATATTTCATCACAGGGTTACGAAACACCACAGCTGAAGAAAACACATTTTTTGGAGGAGCGCCAAACTAAGTGGCCCTCAGTCTGAACTTGACAAAAGCCTCCCGTTCCTGTTGACTCTTCCTCTCTTTCCTCTCAAGAGAACGTCTTTTGATTATCTTCCCCAGAACAGAGCAGAGCAAGGGAGGGAGGGAGGGAGAAAGAGGGGAGGGTGGAAAGGGGGGGAGAGAGAGAGAGAGAGAGAGAGAGAGAGAGAGAGAGAGAGAGAGAGAGAGAGAGAGAGAGAGAGAGAGAGAGAGAGAGAGAGAGAGAGAGAGAGAGAGAGAGGAAAGAAAGGGGGGAGGGAGGGAGGGGCAGAGAGAGAGAGAGAGAGAGAGAGATCCTAGAGCACTATTGTTAGTGTGCATAATGAAAGAGAGAAGGCAGCAGTGCGTATCCAGGAGGCTAGAGAGACCAGCTGCCATTGCAGATATACCTCCTCTGTTTACTGACTTTAGCAGACACACACACACGACACAACTCTCATAGGCTGATGAGGTAATGTCGCATTTCTCACAACGGCCTAATGGACTTGCTGATTTCATTACGGTACGACTGTGGCAGAGGAGAGAGCGAGTCCTGCAGGTCCATACATCTGGTGGTGTCAGTTAGTCTAATGCCAGCATTTTAAAATGCATTAGAGTGAATAAAAGGATGCATGTACAATCACCGCCGACACCGCATGGCTTAGCGTTCTATTAATCCTCCGATGGCTGTCTGATAGCTTCTGATCATCTGGGCCGAGGGAGGGTTCAGTGTGTGGCGGCCCGGCAGGCAAGCGGCAGACAGAGCGCGATGTCTTAAGTCTCCCCGAAACACCTGTCTGAGATTTCCGGCGTATTGAACTTATCTCCAGGTATTGATTGCTCTTTTAACGTTGTGAGTGGGCGACGGCGGTAGGCCGCACACGCACCACATACGCGGACACACACACACAGGCAGACGGAGGTACGGGGGGAGGGTCTTTTCTGCGAGCGGCAGCGGCAGATGAAGCGTCCATTCAGTCTCCGTCTCATCAGTCTCCCCTGTCCAGCCATCCGGTGGCTCATCCACAGTTTGAGGTTGTGTAACACTGGTTATATGGGGACAAAGCACAGAGAAGGAATTGTAGACTGGAGATGAAGGTCAGAACATTGGGAGACTTTAGTTCTCTCTCTCTCTAATGAACACGAGGGAGACAGAGAGCTGGTTTCAAGCGCAGGGCGCAGCAGGTGTTTAATATAAAGGACCACAGGAGGAGGCAGGTAGCTGGGTCCAGGGACAGGCAGCAGGTCATACACAGGGTGTCCAAACGGCAACAGTACAGGCAGGGAAAAGGCTAGTAACGTCGCCCGGGAGAACAGGCAATAGGTGAATAACAGGAAATCCGATAGGCTAAAGTACAGGCAGGGAATAGGCAAAAGGTGTCGTTAGTGAGGTAGGCATAAACTATCATACACGGGAGGAGTAAATTACGGGAAAAACAGAGCTCTGAAGAGAAGTGTGTCACAAACAAACTATACCTCACAAAGATGAGGTGCAAAGAACTGAACTAAATAGTGTGTGATGATGACATACAGGTGTGTGAACAGGTGATTAGAATTCAGGTGATTGGGATCTGGAGAGTGAGCTGCGTTCAGGGGATCTACGTGTATGAGAGTGTGAGTTGGAAGCAGACGTTACATTCTCTCTCTATGTCTCTCTCTCTCTCAGTCTCTCTCTCTCTCTCTCTCTCTCTCTCAGTCTCTCTCTCTCTCTCTCAGTCTCTCTCTCTCTCTCTCTCTCTCAGTCTCTCTCTCTCTTTCTCTCAGAAATGATGTCTTCAAGGCTCTGAACTAAACACGCTCTGCTCGGTTTTCCTGCAGACAATAAACATAATAACACTGAGATCAGAGGTGATGTGAAGCTCATTCTAGCTCATATATGAATAGGATTTAGATTGTACTTTATTTGACCTACAGGTCATACAAACCTTACACACAGCGTTGTATATCTCTCTTCTTACTCTCTCCATCCCCCTCTCTCCCTCTCTCTTCCCTCTAACTGGCTGTATAGCTGTCATGCTAGGGTCAAGGTCATCATCTAGCCGTTATTCCTTGCTAATTAGCCCGGGCTGGTTCCCGTAGAGAAGGCGTCCATCTTGTCCTGAGCAGTCAGAGCTAGAGCAGCTAGCTCTGTGAAGATGGGCTGTAATGAGATGGCTCTTTCCACATGGCCGTGTCCCTCTCCTCGCGGCTCTACGCACACACATACTGACTCCACGGCTCCACGTCTCAGGGCCTAATTGTTTTGGCTCTTCTGCCCTCTCCATAGAAGGGTACTGGAGAGCCTCGTGTAGGGTGGCCCCCCGACCAAGACCACAATATGGTCGAAATGTAGGAGCTGGCACTACTGTACTGTAGCTCAATAAATACCTTTTTGTTAGGGTAGGAAAAAATGAGTGGATATTGTTCTATTTCTCTGGCCC
Organism: Salvelinus fontinalis; assembly: GCF_029448725.1. Taxonomy (NCBI): domain Eukaryota; kingdom Metazoa; phylum Chordata; class Actinopteri; order Salmoniformes; family Salmonidae; genus Salvelinus; species Salvelinus fontinalis. The sequence continues at coordinate 24,721,083 of NC_074703.1, read as the reverse complement.
GAGTTCTTTGTCCAGCGTCCTGTGCTTTTGTGGATGAGGATAAAATACTGTTATACAGGACGCTAAGATGGAGACCCGCTACACTGTGAATGTTCAGTTCCAATGAACGTAGCACTACCATGAGGGTTAGTAGTTGGATCAATACAGTCAATATCCTCACCAGTCTTCTAAACGAGAAGTATAGCGGTCCTTTGTGCATGTTTTCTTTCCTTCTATCTGAAGCGGGGGATTCTCACTCCACACTGTCAGGGGACAGGGTAGTTAATAAAGGATCATAAGAACACATCAATGTCATTCAACCACGCTCTACAGACAGACATACTGGAGCTGGGAACAATAGAGATGATTTTGGCTGGATGTTCCAACACCGAACGCGGAATGAAAGCGCTCTGCTTGTATCACGATGACTCATTTGACAGACAACAATGAAGTGCAGAGAAGAAAAGAGGGAGAGGAAGAAAAAGAAAAAAAAACACTTCTATCTCTCCATCCATCCATCGGAGGTTTCTGGGAGATTTTCTGAAAAGTTCCATTATCAAAAAAGGTATATTTTCTAAAAGGTTTTGCAGTTTTAGTTGAATGTATTCTGTCAAAGTTTTGCCCCGAAAGTGAAAGGCGTTTTTATTCCGTCCTTCCCACGCACCGAACTACAATTAAGGTTTCTCACAGACTGAAAAGGAATGGACCTTGGAAAAAGTTTCAGGAATAAAAGGGAAGAGATGAACATTGATGGTGAAGAGTGAAGACCCTATCAAGCTTTTCATTAGACCGCCCGAGGATTCATACAGGACAATGGAGGGGACCTGGGTAGTGGGAGGCGCTATGTCACACCACTCTGGGCTCTGTTCTAACAAACCTAACAGAATGGTCAATCTAAGCACAATTGGTAGCTCTGTAGATTCAGCGTTGTGTCCGAAATATTTTCTCTATTTCCACCATCCCAATTATAGGCGCGCTTGCTGGCGTTGACGCGAAAGGGATGTGTTTTGATGAATCGACAAGCGGGCGGGTGTGTCGAGGCTTGGCATCTCACTGGCCAATCAGAACGTGCTTCATGGCGAAATATGTGGTTGGTGTATTTACGGTCTTTTAGGGATTGCCTTGGAATCAACTCCGATTCCAATGTTAGTCCGTTATAGTTTAATAAATGGCTTACAGAAACGAAATAACAAAATGTAGACCTGTCCTTGTTAAACACATTCATTTGAACCCATTTGCCATCCACATTGTTTTTATTTAATGGTTTCAATAGCATTCACAGTGATGTAGGGGCTAGGCCTACTGTAAACTGCATTATGGCTGAGCACGGACATGCCAAACATTGTCAATAAGCAAGATTAAATTCATTATTGATAAGGCCTAAAAAGAGAACGAATAATTCGAATCAAATTTGAAATGAAACAGGCTGTTTTAAATAGGCTATGTCACACTTACAGGCACCGTCATTTCAACAATAAATACATGTCAATGTTTGGATAGGCTTCGTTTCCGCTGTCAAAATGTGTGCTGAAACCAACTGCGTTACCGCTAAAACTAGCTTTTGTTTGGTCTTAAATATCCCCATCAGCGCTGCCTGAAATTAGCACATTGGATCATGTTTTTAAGGATACTTCAAATATTCCCACCCCGCTCATCTGAGCGCAAGTGAGCTGATATAAGACAGGTAAATTGCTGAACCTGGCGTTGGGGCTGGAAAACGCCAGTGCGCCAGTTTTTACATGGCAAAATTGCAAACTAATGTGCGTTTGACACTGGCGCCGCCTTAACGTCAGCCGAAAAGCGAGCCCTGTGTGTCACTCTGTGTGGGGGCATGTTGGTTGCATTGAACACGTGTAATGTCCCTGTCCAGGAGCAGACCTAGGACATGTGTGGCTTCCTGTAACACACTCTGGAGATATAAACAGGACTACTAGGTTACGTCCCAAATTGAACCCTATTCCCTATATAGTGCACTACTTTTGACCAGGGCCTGTAGGTGGACTGTATTGTGCCATTTGGGACGTAGCCCTAGACTATCGTATTCATCAGAGCAAAAGTGGTGGGACACACATGTCCTCGGAAGCTGCAGGTTTGCCAATGTACCTTATATCCTTCATGTGAGAGACTGATTTAAGACATAAAGAGGTCTTTTGATAGCTGTCCTACAAAGTGTACAAAGACTTGTTGTGGCTATTTTTCTACATTCACTTCAGCTGCTCATTGAAAAACTGAATCACAATGGCCCGACAGCAACTGAAATGAGATTTTCTCGGCCCAATAACAGTCCCTAAATGTGTTACTTTACAGAGCGTTGTCACAATGACTTACAGTACTAGAGGGGATTTTGTTGGTAGGCAACAACAGAACAGGACGTTTCTAGATGAGAGAGGCACTTTGAGTTGAGATGATGAAAGAGACACTAGTCTGTTTGATATCTTGCTTGCATTCTGAGTCAATCCCTCCATGGTGATGACTGATGACTGATGACTGATGACTGATGACGGACCAGGGCGAAAAGGAGAGAGAAACAGAAAAGAGCAACACAACAGGGAAAACATCATCGACATTGAGCCAAATCTGAGGCATCATGTTTTTGGTCTAAGAAAATAGGAAATACCCGCAGCATATTTACACGTTTGAATAAAACTAACTCATCCAATGGCCTCTATCAAGTGATAACACAACGTCTGAAGTGGGCTGCTTACTAAGTAAGTGCTCGACATAAGACAAACAATGCGTCCTGAACGACACCCTATTCCCTAAGCAGTGCACCACTCTGTAGGGAATGCACTATATAGAGAACAGGGTACCATTTGGGACAGAACAAGAATGTCCTTTAGATGACTGTGGGGTGTAGGGTGTAGAGACTCAAGCTGAACAGAACAGGAGAACCGGTATCAGATGCAGTCCGCACAGTGTAGCGTGTGATTGCTGCTACAGGCACTGTTCCTTCTTGTCTTCCTTCCTCTGGATCTGCAATGCACCACCATCTGGGTGTGCATGTGTGTCTGGGTGTGTGCATGTGTGTCTGGGTGTGTGCATGAAAGGGAAAACATGAGAGATAGGTAAGGAGACGGGAGAAAAGGAGAGAAAAAAGAGGGAGAGAATGAGAGATAATGAGAAGATAAAGGAGAGCGGGAGGAGGGAAGAGAGAGATGGGAGGAGAGGGAGGGATAGAGCTAGGAAGTGCACGAGCAGGAAGGTGCTCTCTCCATCAGCATGAGTTTCTGTCGGAGTCAGAGAGCACATCGATAACACCTGAACACTGGAGGGAGGGAGATATACACACACACTGGGGGTCAGTGGAGGGGTCATCCAAGTGTCCAATCTCATGCTGCTGAGAAAGGTTAGATCCTCTGCAGGGTTCGGTGAGGAAGGATCATTAATAAGTGCACCGGCCAGTGTGTGTGTGTGTGTGTGTGTGTCTGCATGAGATATCTCCACGCCTGGCGTGTGTTTTCCCTAGATCGTTCTGAAACCTCACTACTGAATTAGGCTCTTCCTCTCGCTGGATTGATTTTCCGCCTGTGTCGGTAAGCAGGGGGATCGGGCCTATCGGATGAGCACAGCTCCTCTAAGTTGCATTTGATTGGTATGGATCCCTGGCCCCCTGCTGCGGCCATGTCAAAGGCACTCTGGATGGTCCGACTCAATGCCCCCCTATCGGCGCAGATGAGCTGCATACTAAACAACAGCAAGGTATAGAAGTGTGCTCTACTGACACACACTGACTTAAACTCTCTCGTCTTCCCGTCTCTCGCTCGTTCGCTCACACACACACACACACACACACACACACACACACACACACACACACACACACACACACACACACACACACACACACACACACACGTAACTTTATCCAATAACATCCGTAACCTTGCTATGCCAGACATGGTGTGGTATAAGAGGCTGTAGCTGAACAACACAAAACAACATACGTCTACAACATGATTCCCCAGTCCCCAGCCGAGAACACATTCACTCCGCTGGTATCGTTACTGTTTACCTCCTGTTCAACTTCAGAGGGGCAGAAATCGATACCAACGCAACATGCTGCTTCTCTGTGTAGTTAGCTTGAAAGCATCACGTCGAGTAGCCCCGGGCCTGTTGAAGACGAGATACTAGATGGAAACAACATCAACAGCCCTACAGCAATTCATCTTGTGCCTCTCGGCATTGAAAAACCAGCAGCAGTCAATAGAGAGATTTACTGATCTCTAGTAAGTAGTCTGGTAAAGTGCAGTTTGTCAGGCCTGCTCTCTGCTCCGTGCCCTTCTACATTCATCTCAGTCAAGTGGGCAGTGACATTTAGCTCTATTAAGGGAGGTTACTGTCTAAAATGGTGGTGAAGTACTATGTTACCCGTGTTTTTAGTATTCATCAGGGCTAGAATGGCCATAGTAGGACTTGAACCTGAAACCTTGTGTTATCAGCCCATTAGCTTATGGATTTCTATGGATTTTATATGACTGGGCATGGGCACAGCCATGGGTAGGCTTGGGAGGGTGTAGGCCCAACCATTGGGAGCCAGGGCCACCCGCTTGGGGAGTTTGGCCCAGCCAATCAGAATGAGTTTCTCCCCACAAAAGGGCTTTATTAAAGACAGAAATACTCCTCAGTTTCATCAGCTATCTGGGTAGCTGGCCTCAGATGATACCGCAGGTGAAGAAGCCGGATGAAGCGTGGTTACACGTTGTCTGAGGTTGTGAGTCCGGTTGGACGTACTGCCATATTCTCTAAAACAACGTTGGAGGCGGCTTATGGTAGAGAAATTAACATTCAGTTCTCTGGCAACAGCTCTGTTGGACATTCCTGTCGTCAGCATTCCAATTGCACGCACAATCTGTGGCACTGTGTTGTGTGACAAAACTGCACATTTTAGTGTCCGCTGTACAAGGTGCACCTGTGTAATGATCATGCTGTTTAATCAGCTTCTTGACATGCCACACCTGTGAGGTGGATTGATTATCTTGGCAAAAGAGAAATGTTCACTAACAGGGATGTAAACACATTAGTGCACAACATTTGAGAGAAATAAGCTTTTTGTGCGTATGGAACATTTCAGGGATCCTTTATCTCAGCTCATGAAACATGGGACCAACACTTTACATATTACGTTTATATTTTAGTTCAGTATAGCTATGGATGCTACAGTATTTACAATATTCCATTTTGTATTCAATCTTTGCCATGTGGATTTTGCTTAAGCCACTGGAGTGTAAAGTTTTGCTCAGTGTTTGTGATTGGACGACACTGCCACTCTATGAACAGAATTTTGACCTGATGCACTTACAGTCTTAAAACTGCCTCGTGGACGAAACTCATTTTGGATCGATCAGCACAAATTATGCAAATCACGGGAGTTGAATGGAAACATAACAACTAAGCAGGCTGCGAGATGAATAAATAATACCATAACCAAAAGAAGCAGAAAAATACATATTCAAATGAACTGTCTAATGTTATTTAGTGAGATGTATCGCCTACTTACAGTATGGTCTTCGGGGGCCGAGAGGAACAAAACAGTCAAATAATCACTCATAAAAACAAGTTTAAAGCATTACTGGAGTCTCAAGTCAAGCTCCAAGTTGTTTACCATCTGCAGCAAGCACAAAGTGTTGTAACTATGTTAGGAGAAGTGGATGGATACCCAATGGCACCTCTAGTTAAATAGCTCAACTACATAACACACAGAGCATTCGGAAAGTATTCAGACCCCTTAACTTTTTCCATATTACGTTACAGCCTTATTGTTAAATTGATTAAATTAAATATGTTGCTCATCAATTTACACACAACACCCCATAATGACAAAGCGAAAACAGTAAAAAAATATATTTTTATACCTTATTTACATAAGTATTCAGACCCTTTGCTATGAGACTCGAAATTGAGCTCAGATGCATCCTGTTTCCATTGATCATCCTTGAGATGCTTCTACAACTTGATTGGAGTCCACCTGTGGTAAATTCAATTGATTTCTCATGATTTGGAAAGTCACACACCTGTCTATATAAGGTCCCACAGTTGACAGTGCATGTCAGAGCAAAAACCAAGCTATGAGTTCGAAGGAATTGTCTGTAGAGCTCCGAGACAGGATTGTGTCGAGGCACAGATCTGGGGAAGGGTACCGAAAACTTTGTGCAGCATTGAAGGTCCCCAAGAACACAATAGCCTCCATCATTCTTAAATGGAAGAAGTTTGGAACCACAAAGATTCTTCCTAGAGCTGGCCGCCTGGCCAAACGGAGCAATCGGGAGAGAAGGGCCTTGGTCAGGGAGGTGACCAAGAACCCGATGGTCACTCTGACAGAGCTCCAGAGTTCCTCTGTGGAGATGGGAGAACCTTCCAGAAGGACAACCATCTCTGCAGCACTCCACCTATCAGGCCTTTATGGTAGAGTGGCCAGACAGAAACCACTCCTCAGTAAAAGGCACATGACAGCCCGCTTGGAGTTTGCCAAAAGGCACCTAAAGGACTCTCAGACCATGATGAACAAGATTCTCTGGTCTGTTGAAACCAAGATTAAACACTTTTGACTGAATGCCAAGTGTTACGTCTGGAGGAAACCTGGCACCATCTCTACGGTGAAGCATGGTGGTGGCGGCATCATACTGTGGGGATGTTTTTCAGAGGCAGGTATTGAGAGATTAACAGCAAAGTACAGAGATATCCTTGATGAAAACCTGCTCCAGAGCGCTCAGGACCTCAGACTGAGGCGAAGGTTCACCTTTCAACAGGACAATGACCCTAAGCACACAGCCAAGACAACGCAGAAGTGGCTTCGGGACGAGTCTCTGAACGTCCTTGAGTGGCCCAGCCAGAGCCCAGACTTAAATCCGATCTAACACCTCTGGAGAGACCTGCCAATAACTGTGTAGCGATACTCCACATCCAACCTGACGAAGCTTGAGTGGATCTGCAGAGAAGAATGGGAGAAACTCCCCAAATACAGGTGTGCCAAGCTTATAGCGTCATACCCAAGAAGACCTGAGGCTGTAATCACTGCCAAAGGTGATTCAACAAAAATGTCTAAACCAGTTTTTCTTTGTCATTACTGGGTATTGTGATGTCATTATGGGGTATTGTGATGTCATTATGGGGTATTGTGATGTCATTATGGGGTATTGTGTGTCGATTGATGCGGGGGAAAAACTATTTAATCCATTTCAGAATAAGACTGTAACGTAACAAAATGTGAAAAAAGTGGCCTGAATACTTTCCGAATGCCCTGTATACAATATTATGTACACATAATAAGGCACAAAATAAATTAATATAGCCTGGTAAATCAGGTAAAGGAAGCAGGATAAGTTAACCTGTTGGGGATGGGGGCGCTGTTTAGACTATTTATGCTAATGTGGCTAATTTTTTAAACGGCTTCCCACAAAATCCTTGATCGTACAATATGCATATTATTATTATTATTGGATAGAAAACAGTCTATAGTTTCTATAGGAGTTGAAATTTTGTCTCTAAGTGGAACAGAGCCCATTCTACAGCAATTTCCCTGACATGGAGTCAGATTTGAGAAACGTTGGCCACTTTTCTGAAGTCATTTAAAAGGGCTCTGTCGTTGCTATGACTATACGGACACTTCTTACGTCTTCCCCTGGATGCCTTTACGTGATGACGATTCCAACGGGCTCGATTGCTCGTTCACAGGCCCTACAAATGAAAAAAACCTTTAGCTAGCAAGTCTTTTCTTGCTGCGTAACGCGCGTGGAAGACACCGACCCTCTCCTGTTCCAAGCGTTAGTTTAGCCTGTTATATTTCTCCGGTCATCTTTTCACTCATTATAGGAGTTACAAACATCACAAAGTAGTTAATTTAACCTGTTGGGGATGGGGGCGCTGTTTAGACTATTTATGCTAATGTGGCTAATTTTTTAAACGGCTTCCCACAAAATCCTTGATCGTACAATATGCATATTATTATTATTATTGGATAGAAAACAGTCTATAGTTTCTATAGGAGTTGAAATTTTGTCTCTAAGTGGAACAGAGCCCATTCTACAGCAATTTCCCTGACATGGAGTCAGATTTGAGAAACGTTGGCCACTTTTCTGAAGTCATTTAAACGGGCACTGTCGTTGCTATGACTATACGGACACTTCTTACGTCTTCCCCTGGATGCCCTTACGTGATGACGATTCCAACGGGCTCGATTGCTCGTTCACAGGCCCTACAAATGAAAAAAACCTTTAGCTAGCAAGTCTTTTCTTGCTGCGTAACGCGCGTGGAAGACACCGACCCTCTCCTGTTCCAAGCGTTAGTTTAGCCTGTTATATTTCTCCGGTCATCTTTTCACTCGTTATAGGAGTTACAAACATCACAAAGTAGTTAATTTAAAGCGTTTTATAGCAATTTATATCCGTTTAGTGCGATTTTGGGACATTTATTTTTGCAACGATGTGAAAAGTTGGGAACGCTTTTCAGTTCATCCCGAACGTAGTTGACATTTCCACATGGCAAGAGGACAGCTTTCCACCAAAAGACGATTTCTCCCAAGAAAGGATCCTTTGCCCAAGATACTGATGGAAGAACAGCTCAAGGTAGGACATTTTTATTATGATAAATCGTGTTTCTGTCGAAACATTTTAGTGGCTTAGGACGCCATGTTTTTTGACGTAGCTTCGATTGGCGCAAACTGTATTGAAAAGTAAGGATAAATTAAAAAATGTAATAACGCAATTGTATTAAGAATTAAATTGTCTATCAATCCCTGTCCACCCTATATTTTTTAGTCACGTTTATGAGTATTTATGTATAAGAGTAGATCACTGTCTAAGTGGCGCAAGGACGTTTTCTTTACCAGCTTGTCTACATTTCACATTGTCTAACCATGATTTTGGTGGCTAAATATAAACATTTTCGATCAAACTGTATATGCATGTTGTAATGTGATGTTACAGGAGTGTCATCGGAAGAATTCTGAGAAGGTTAGTGAAAAAATTAATATCTTTTGGCGATGTTGACTTTTATCGCTCACTTTGGCTAGAATCAATGCTGGGCTGCTAATTGCTATGTGCTAAGCTAATATAACGATTTATTGTGTTTTCGCTGTAAGACACTTAGAAAATCTGAAATATTGTCTGTATTCACAGGATCTGTGTCTTTCGATTCGTGTATGCTGTGTATTTTTACGAAATGTTTGATGATTAGTAGTTAGGTAAACACGTTGCTCATTGTAATTATTCTAGTCCATTTGTGATGGTGGGTGCAATTGTAAACTATGCCATATACCTGAAATATGCACTTTTTTCTAACAAAACCTATCCCATACCATAAATATGTTATCAGACTGTCATCTAATGAGTTTTTTTGTTGGTTAGGGGCTATAAATATCTTAGTTTAGCCGAATTGGTGATGGCTACTGGTGTTGGTGGACAAATAAAAGATGGTGGATTATGCTAATGTGTTTTTAGGTAATAGATGTACATCTTTACATATTGTGTCTTCCCTGTAAAACATTTTAAAAATCGGAAATGTTGACTGGATTCATAAGATCTGTGTCTTTCATTAGCTGTATTGGACTTTAATGTGTGAAAGTTAAATATTTTAAAAAAATATTTTTTTTGAATTTCGCGGCACTGGTTTTTCAGTGGGGGGGGGGGGGGTGTGCCGCTAGCGCCACGCTGATCCTAGACAGGTTAAAGCGTTTTATAGCAATTTATATCCGTTTAGTGCGATTTTGGGACATTTATTTTTGCAACGATGTGAAAAGTTGGGCACGCTTTTCAGTTCATCCCGAACGTAGTTGACATTTCCACATGGCAAGAGGACAGCTTTCCACCAAAAGACGATTTCTCCCAAGAAAGGATCCTTTGCCCAAGATACTGATGGAAGAACAGCTCAAGGTAGGACATTTTTATTATGATAAATCGTGTTTCTGTCGAAACATTTTAGTGGCTTAGGACGCCATGTTTTTTGACGTAGCTTCGCTTGGCGCAAACTGTATTGAAAAGTAAGGATAAATTAAAAAATGTAATAACGCAATTGTATTAAGAATTAAATTGTCTATCAATCCCTGTCCACCCTATATTTTTTAGTCACGTTTATGAGTATTTATGTATAAGAGTAGATCACTGTCTAAGTGGCGCAAGGACGTTTTCTTTACCAGCTTGTCTACATTTCACATTGTCTAACCATGATTTTGGTGGCTAAATATAAACATTTTCGATCAAACTGTATATGCATGTTGTAATGTGATGTTACAGGAGTGTCATCGGAAGAATTCTGAGAAGGTTAGTGAAAAAATTAATATCTTTTGGCGATGTTGACTTTTATCGCTCACTTTGGCTAGAATCAATGCTGGGCTGCTAATTGCTATGTGCTAAGCTAATATAACGATTTATTGTGTTTTCGCTGTAAGACACTTAGAAAATCTGAAATATTGTCTGTATTCACAGGATCTGTGTCTTTCGATTCGTGTATGCTGTGTATTTTTACGAAATGTTTGATGATTAGTAGTTAGGTAAACACGTTGCTCATTGTAATTATTCTAGTCCATTTGTGATGGTGGGTGCAATTGTAAACTATGCCATATACCTGAAATATGCACTTTTTTCTAACAAAACCTATCCCATACCATAAATATGTTATCAGACTGTCATCTAATGAGTTTTTTTGTTGGTTAGGGGCTATAAATATCTTAGTTTAGCCGAATTGGTGATGGCTACTGGTGTTGGTGGACAAATAAAAGATGGTGGATTATGCTAATGTGTTTTTAGGTAATAGATGTACATCTTTACATATTGTGTCTTCCCTGTAAAACATTTTAAAAATCGGAAATGTTGACTGGATTCATAAGATCTGTGTCTTTCATTAGCTGTATTGGACTTTAATGTGTGAAAGTTAAATATTTTAAAAAAATATTTTTTTTGAATTTCGCGGCACTGGTTTTTCAGTGGGGGGGGGGGGGGGGGTGCCGCTAGCGCCACGCTGATCCTAGACAGGTTAAGATAATTAGTAGAGAAATTTGAAGAGAGCAGTAATATTAGTATTAGTAGTATTAACTATTTCAGTGAGAGCCAGTAAAGGGAGGTATCACTGAGAAGGTATAGCATGGGTAACCCTACGCACTCTGTGGGAGGACTGCTCTCAGAGAGGATGGGTCGTGGCTCATGGAGGACACTAGGGGGAAACAAAATGGTGCAAAACGTAAATCATTTCACTAACTGCTTCATGAACTACCCTGTAGTCAAAGCTTGAATGCTCAAGATGTCCTCTGATAAGGAGTGGGGGGGAAGCAAAAGGAGGCATGTATGCAGTGGCTTTTGATGAGGGAGTGGTGTGTGACTCGAAGTTGATGTTGTGGATATGGCTAAGAAGTGTGTGTGTGTGTGTGTGTGTGTGTGTGTGTGTGTGTGTGTGTGTGTGTGTGCGTGCGTGCGTGTCTGCACGTGTGCGCCCGTGCTCTACTTACCATTAAAGTTGACAGCTCTGATATGGCTGAGTAGTTCCTTGCCATCGATGTTGGCCATCTTTGGGCACAGGCCTGGGTATCCATAGCAGAGTTCCCGGTGCATCCGGTGCAGGGCATGGGCCATAGCATACACAGCATCCATCACAAACTGCACCTTCCCCTCCTGCTCGTAGCTCGAGTCCCGACCAACCTTCTCCAGACCTGGGAGAGAGGAGAGAGACAGATGGACAGTCAGCTACACTGTGGGTGGAAACATCCAAGTGTCTATTTGGCAAAAGATGCTAAATGTATAACATTACATTATAATATCATTTTGGTGAGGGGAAAAAAACAATGACCTTGGTCCCACTGCTTTCACACAAACACAAACATCTGTCACATGTTGTCTTATTCAGTTGAGCACACACACAGTGACACACACACACACACTGACACACGCGAGCACACACACACACACACACAAACTCACTTTCTTTCTAATGCAGTTGAATATGTGCTTATGTAACTGATAGCATCATTAGCATAATTAGCTAATAAAGAGGCGAAAGCACAAACTCCTTGATGCGTAAACATGAACATCTCTAATTTATTAGGATGCCTTTCCACCATTTTCATCAACGTTATTAAAGTGGAACTGCAAAAGAAAATGGAAAAAGGGTAGATTTTCAGAAGCAACTCATTTTTATTGAATTCTTTCAGCTTTTAACTCAGCGTTTTACTCAGTACAAGCCCTCGGGCAAAAAAAGCTAAACATTTGTAAATAAAAAATTTGCCCGGGCTAGGTGAATTAACAAGAGTCTTCAATCACTACACGTGTCTGTGTGGAATTAATAGGCTCGAAGAAGGAAATCCAATTCAGTTTTATAGCGGCTTCCAAACAGCAGGCGAGTCTCACGTGAAGGTGATGCATTAGTAGGAGCAGAAACACAAACACACACACACACACACACCTGGTTATTCTTTATGAAGGATACAGAGACCAAACAACTAAGGACATTGTGGGCCCACTGGAGCCATCATAGAAATCCGTCCCAATAGTTAAAAGCCCCTCAAATCGACAGGACTCAAATCAGAAGTACTGCTTCCCCCTCGGTCCCGAGCCATCCACTCCACTCCTAGGTAATCCCACCAGGTATAGGCACTGACTATAGAGGAACTGACTCTGTTTATCCCAAATAGGATCTGTGAGCTTATCCTATCGGAAAGAGCTCCCAGTGCCTTAGAGCGTATAACATGAATAAAGAAGCAGTCCTCTGACATAACCCAAGCCAGTAAAGAAACACTTGGGACAGGCGCTGAGCCATCTGACTCAATCTGAATTCCATCCTGGCTTTGGCTTGACACGCTGGAGCGATAGCTCCTGTATCACTACTAAGCCCCAGACACACTGTCACGCTAGTATAAAGGAATTTGGAGACAGGTGCAGGAATACACAATAGGGGTTTTTAATACACCCAAAGCAAACGTGCATACAAAAACACTGGGCTGTACCCAAACAAAGAAGCGAGGGTTAACCTCGTTGAACGACACGGGCCAATACGCAGCATAACAGCTGCACCAACGCAAAGGTAATCACACCACCAACGGACATGGGAACAATATCCGACAAAGACAGAGGGAACAGAGGCCACATATACAGTTGAAGTCGGAAGTTTCTAAACTCATTCCTGACATTTAATCCTAGTAAAAATTCCTTGTCTTAGGTCAGTTAGGATCACCACTTCATTTTAAGAATGTGAAACGTCAGAATAATAGTAGAGAATGATTTATTTCAGCTTTTATTTCTTTCATCACATTCCCAGTGGGTCAGAAGTTTACATACACTCAATTAGTATTTGGTAGCATTGCCTTTAAATTGTTTAATACAATTGCGTTATTACATTTTTTAATTTATCCTTACTTTTCAATACAGTTTGCGCCAAGCGAAGCTACGTCAAAAAACATGGCGTCCTAAGCCACTAAAATGTTTCGACAGAAACACGATTTATCATAATAAAAATGTCCTACCTTGAGCTGTTCTTCCATCAGTATCTTGGGCAAAGGATCCTTTCTTGGGAGAAATCGTCTTTTGGTGGAAAGCTGTCCTCTTGCCATGTGGAAATGTCAACTGCGTTCGGGATGAACTGAAAAGCGTGCCCAACTTTTCACATCGTTGCAAAAATAAATGTCCCAAAATCGCACTAAACGGATATAAATTGCTATAAAACGCTTTAAATTAACTACCTTATGATGTTTTTAACTCCTATAACGAGTGAAAAGATGACCGGAGAAATATAACAGGCTAAACTAACGCTTGGAACAGGAGCGGGTCGGTGTCCAGCACGCGCGTTACGCAGCAAGGAAAGACTTGCTAGCTACAGGGTTTTTTGATTTATAGGGCCTGTGAACGCGCAATCGACCCCATTGGAATCGTCATCACGTAAAGGCATCCAGGGGAAGACGTAAGAAGTGTCCGTATAGTCATAGCAATGACAGTGCCCTTTTAACTGACTTCAGAAGAGTGGCCAACATTTCTCAAATCTGACTCCATGTCAGGGAAATTGCTGTAGAATGGGCTCTGTTCCACTTAGAGACAAAATTTCAACTCCTATAGAAACTATAGACTGTTTTCTATCCAATAATAATAATAATATGCATATTGTACGATCAAGGATTTTGTGGGAAGCCGTTTCAAAAATTAGCCAAATTAGCATAAATAGTCTAAACAGCGCCCCCATCCCCAACAGGTTAACCTGTTGGGGATGGGGGCGCTGTTTAGACTATTTATGCTAATGTGGCTAATTTTTTAAACGGCTTCCCACAAAATCCTTGATCGTACAATATGCATATTATTATTATTATTGGATAGAAAACAGTCTATAGTTTCTATAGGAGTTGAAATTTTGTCTCTAAGTGGAACAGAGCCCATTCTACAGCAATTTCCCTGACATGGAGTCAGACTTGAGAAATGTTGGCCACTTTTCTGAAGTCAGTTAAAAGGGCACTGTCGTTGCTATGACTATACGGACACTTCTTACGTCTTCCCCTGGATGCCTTTACGTGATGACGATTCCAACGGGCTCGATTGCGCGTTCACAGGCCCTACAAATGAAAAAACTCTGAAGCTAGTCATTCTTTGGGAGCTGCGTAACGCGCGTGGAAGACACCGACCCTCTCCTGTTCCAAGCGTTAGTTTAGCCTGTTATATTTCTCCGGTCATCTTTTCACTCGTTATAGGAGTTACAAACATCATAAAGTAGTTAATTTAAAGCGTTTTATAGCAATTTATATCCGTTTAGTGCGATTTTGGGACATTTATTTTTGCAACGATGTGAAAAGTTGGGCACGCTTTTCAGTTCATCCCGAACGTAGTTGACATTTCCACATGGCAAGAGGACAGCTTTCCACCAAAAGACGATTTCTCCCAAGAAAGGATCCTTTGCCCAAGATACTGATGGAAGAACAGCTCAAGGTAGGACATTTTTATTATGATAAATCGTGTTTCTGTCGAAACATTTTAGTGGCTTAGGACGCCATGTTTTTTGACGTAGCTTCGCTTGGCGCAAACTGTATTGAAAAGTAAGGATAAATTAAAAAATGTAATAACGCAATTGTATTAAGAATTAAATTGTCTATCAATCCCTGTCCACCCTATATTTTTTAGTCACGTTTATGAGTATTTATGTATAAGAGTAGATCACTGTCTAAGTGGCGCAAGGACTTTTTCTTTACCAGCTTGTCTACATTTCACATTGTCTAACCATGATTTTGGTGGCTAAATATAAACATTTTCGATCAAACTGTATATGCATGTTGTAATGTGATGTTACAGGAGTGTCATCGGAAGAATTCTGAGAAGGTTAGTGAAAAAATTAATATCTTTTGGCGATGTTGACTTTTATCGCTCACTTTGGCTAGAATCAATGCTGGGCTGCTAATTGCTATGTGCTAAGCTAATATAACGATTTATTGTGTTTTCGCTGTAAGACACTTAGAAAATCTGAAATATTGTCTGTATTCACAGGATCTGTGTCTTTCGATTTGTGTATGCTGTGTATTTTTACGAAATGTTTGATGATTAGTAGTTAGGTAAACACGTTGCTCATTGTAATTATTCTAGTCCATTTGTGACGGTGGGTGCAATTGTAAACTATGCCATCTACCTGAAATATGCACTTTTTTCTAACAAAACCTATCTCATACCATAAATATGTTATCAGACTGTCATCTAATGAGTTTTTTTGTTGGTTAGGGGCTATAAATATCTTAGTTTAGCCGAATTGGTGATGGCTACTGGTGTTGGTGGACAAATAAAAGATGGTGGATTATGCTAATGTGTTTTTAGGTAATAGATGTACATCTTTACATATTGTGTCTTCCCTGTAAAACATTTTAAAAATCGGAAATGTTGACTGGATTCACAAGATCTGTGTCTTTCATTAGCTGTATTGGACTTTAATGTGTGAAAGTTAAATATTTTAAAAAAATATTTTTTTTGAATTTCGCGGCACTGGTTTTTCAGTGGGGGGGGGGGGTGTGCCGCTAGCGCCACGCTGATCCTAGACAGGTTAACCTGTTCTGGCTGCACGCTGAATATTGAAAAAACTGGAAAATGTGTGCACATTTTCAAACGGCCTCCTAAGAAACTTTTTATTTTCCAATATGCATATATTTACTACTGTTGGATAGATAACAGTCTGTAGTTTCTAAAAAGGTTTGAATTGTTTCTCTAAGTCGAACAGAAATATTTTTACAGCCATTTTCCCAGCCGAATTGAGTTTCCCAAAATGCGATGTGTCTCTTTAAGACCTTCTCTATAAAAGGCCATTTGACTTGGGACCATAGGGACACGTCAGGGGTGTACGTCAGACTGTAATGCGGAAGTGAGAATTGAAAGGGGTCGAATATCTCGTCCCTGGACTGAATAACAGAACTTCTTGTGAGACATGCGCAGTTAAAATAAAAATCCGGGCGCGAAGGATAATTTGATCTCGGCTTCTGGAACAAGGTAGATAACTTTGAATATGATGCCTGACTACGATATTATTTGCTACATGTCACAAAATCATCCTAAAGGTTGTTTTTTCAATATACTTTAATTATATTATTGCAATTTATTCTGGACTTTAGATGTGAAACGACGGAAGAATTTTTTGAAGAAACGCTTTCTGGCGCAGCAATGCTACCGTGCTAGCTAACCAAAGAGGGAAATCATTCGTTCTGGAACCCAACTAAAGACTCTACTGGACATTGGACCCCGTTACAACATTCTGATGGAGTACCAAGAAAGATAAGACCCAATTTGGGATGCTTTTTCATATATATGTCGAACTGTTGAATGCTAACGCTGCTAACTATGCTAGGCTAGCGCTTGACTAGAATCAATGCTGCCTTATGCTAGCTTATGATGTTAGCTAATATAACGATATATTGTGTTTTCGCTGTAAAACACTTCAAAAATCGGAAATGTTGTCTGTATTCACAAGATATCTGTCTTTCATTAGTTATCCACCATATGTTTTTCTGAAATGTTTTATGAGGTGTAATTAGTAGCCGACGTTGGTGTATGTATTTTCTCTGGCTACTCCCGGCTGGATTCAGACTGTAGCTATGTATTAGCATTTTTGGGTAGCATCAATGTAAAACAGATTTATAGCTAAAATATGCACTTTTTATGAACAAAACATAGATTTATTGTGTAACATGTTATATGACTGTCATCTGAGGTCGTTTTTTCTGGGCTCTTTAGGTTGGTTTTAGTTTATTTCGGTTGGTTGTGCATGCTACTTCAATCATAATTCATACTTCATAATCATAATTCATACGTGTCTGTCCACTTTTGTATTTGGTGGTGAGCTAACATAAATATATGTGGTGTTTTCTCTGTAAAACATTTAAAAAATCGGACATGTTGGCTGGATTGACAAGATGTTTATCTTTCAAATGCTGTATTGGACTTGTTAATGTGTAAAAGTTAAATATTTTTAAAAAATAGATTTTGAATTTCGCGCTCTGCAGCTGTTGTCATTTTCGGTCCGAGGTCGGGCTTGCACCCCAAACAGGTTAAGCCACCCTAAAGCCACCTCATGATGCTGTCTATTTTGTGAAGTGCACTAGTCCCTCCTGCAGCAAAGCACCCCGACAACATGATGCTGCCACCCCCGTGCTTCATGGTTGGGATGGTGTTCCTAGGCTTGCAAGTCTCCCCCTTTTTCCTCCAAACATAACAATGGTCATTATAGCCAAACAGTTCTATTTTTGTTTCATCAGACAAGAGGACATTTCTCCAAAAAGTACAATTTTGTCCCCATGTGCAATTGCAAACCGTAGCCTGGCTTTTTTATGGTGGTTTTGGAGCAGTGGCTTCTTCCTTGCTGAGCGGCCTTTCAGGTTTCTTTACAGGGTCCTTTGCTGTTGTTCTGGGATTGATTTGCACTTTTCGCACCAAAGTACGTTCATCTCTAGGAGACAGAACGCGTCTCCTTCCTGAGCGGTATGATGGCTGTGTGGTCCCATGGTGTTTATACTTGTGTACTATTGTTTGTACAGATGAATGTGGTACCTTCAGGCGTTTGGAAATTGCTCCCAAGGATGAACCAGACTTGTGGAGGTCTACAATTGAGGTCTTGGCTGATTTCTTTTGATTTTCCCATGATGTCAAGCAAAGAGGCACTGGGTTTGAAGGTAGGTCTTGAAATACATCCACAGGTACACCTCTAATTGACTCAAATGATGTCAATTAGCCTATGAGAAGCTTCTAAAGGCATGACATCATTTTCTGGAATTTTCCAAGCTGTTTAAAGGCACAGTCAACTTAGTGTATGTAAACTTTTGACCCTCTCGAATTGTGATACAGTGAATTATAAGTGAAATAATCTGTCTGTAAACAGTTGTTGGAAAAATTACTTGTGTCATGCACAAAGTAGATGTCCTAACCGACTTGCCAAAACTATAGTTTGTTAACAAGATTTTTGTGGAGTGGTTGAAAAACGAGTTTTATTGACTCCAACCTAAGTGTATGTAAACTTCAGACTTCAACTGTATAACATGCTAATCAGGGGAAATGGGAACCATTGTGTGTAATCAGACAAGACAGTACTGGGGTTATGATAATGAATCCCATTCAGTGAAGCCTAGAAAGCCGGAGACGTAAACCTCCTGAACTGGTGAACAGAATGAGCATCAGTACCAGGGGGATCTGTGACACACACAGCATAAACCCTACAGTCACACACACACACACACACACACACACACACACACACACACACACACACACACACACACACACACACACACACACACACACACACACACACACACACACACACACACACACACACACACACACACACACACACACACATATACACACACACACACACACCAGGCTTACGGTCCAGCCAACCATATAGCCAATCACTATGTTGAGCTGCTCAAAAAGAAAATGGCATCCACCTCATCTCAGTCCCCAGAGAAGACTACACAGGGTGCATCCTATTCCCTATATAGTGTACCCATAGGGCTCTGGTCAAAAGTAGGGCACTATATAGGGAATAGGGTGCCATTTCAGGTGCAGGCATGGAGGACTAGATACCTTCTGCATTCCCTCTACTGACTTACTTAGAGATTCCCTCAATGATCGGCTATGAAAAGCCAACTGACATTTACACCTGAGGTTTTTCGACTTACAGTGGTGGAGCTACTGCCGTTACAGAAGACAATGCTGTTACATTTCCTTCGATTGCATCATTACAGTTTATTTCCCCCCCCAGCTGACTGGCTGGCAAGGTGAGGTGCAGTAGTTGTCATGTTTACTGTCTGTCTGTCCCTGTCTGTCCCTGTCTGACACACAGGAGATTCAACCTTGGGGTGGCAGGTAGCCTAGTGGTTAAAGCGTTGGGCCAGTAACCGAAAGATTGCTGGATCGAATCCCTACGCTGACAAAGTAAAAATCTGTCGTTCTGCCCCTGAACAAGGCAGTTAACCCACTGTTCCTAGGCCGTCATTGTAAATAAGAATTTGTTCTTAACTGACTTGCCTAGTTAAATAAATCAAATCAAATTTGGTTCAATTAAAAAATACACATATACACACTCTCTCACACACACACTGCTGCCATTCCATCACTGTCAGCTCAGACAATGCCAGCCCTGCTAAATTTAATTTGCCCGTTCTGCTATGCTTTAATAATCTGTAAGAACACAGGCGGAAGGCAGGGAGAATTTACATAGCTCATTGTGACTGTGTAATAATAAGCCTGGCTATAGAGGCAGATATTTGTTCTCTTACAAACTAGCACACACACGAAGAAATGTGCACACATGAACAGCATGCTAGCAGTTACCATAGACTTCCAGTCATTGTGCTAACGCTAGTGGGTTGAGTGGGTTGACGCATCACTTGAGTGGGTTGAGTCACTGATGTGATCTTCCTGTCTGGGTCCTCCCTTGGGTTGTGCCGTGGCGGAGATCTTTGTGGGCTATACTCGGCCTTGTCTCAGGATGGTAAGTTGGTGGTTGAAGATATCCCTCTAGTGGTGTGGGGGCTGTGCTTTGGAAAAGTGGGTGGGGTTATATCCTGCCTGTTTGGCCCTGTCCGGGGGTATCGTCGGACGGGGCCTCAGTGTCTCCCGACCCCTCCTGTCTCAGCCTCCAGTATTTATGATGCAGTAGTTTATGTGTCGGGGGGCTAGGTTCAGTCTGTTATATCTGGAGTATTTCTCCTGTCTTATCCGGTGTCCTGTGTAAATTTAAGTATGCTGTCTCGAATTCTCTTTCTCGCTTTTTCTTTCTCTCTATCTTTCTTTCTTTCTCTCAGAGGACCTGAGCCCTAGGACCATGCCTCAGGACTACCTGTCCTGATGATTCCTTGTTGTCCCCAGTCCACCTGGCCGTACTGCTGCTCCAGTTTCAACTGTTCTGCCTGCGGCTATGGAACCCTGACCTGTTCACCGGACGCACTACATGTCCCAGACCTGCTGTTTTCAACTCTCTATAGACAGCAGGAGTGGTAGAGATACTCTGAATGATCGGCCATGAAATGCCAAATGACATTTACTCCTGAGGTGCTGACCTGTTGCGCCCTCGACAACCACTGTGATTATTATTATTTGACCTTGCTGGTCATCTATGAACATTTGCACATCTTGGCCATGTTCTGTTATAATCTCCACCTGGCACAGCCAGAAGAGGACTGGCCACCCCTCATAGCCTGGTTCCTCTCTAGGTTTCTTCCTGGGTTCTGAGAGGTTTCTTCCTAGGTTCTGGTCTTTCTAGGGAGTTTTTCCTAGCCACCATGCTTCTACACCTGCATTGCTTGCTGTTTGGGGTTTTAGGCTGGGTTTCTGTACAGCACTTTGTGACATCAGCTGATGTAAGAAGGGCTTTATAAATACATTTGATTGATATAAAAACATTTGATTGAGTTAGCAATTGCTCTAACATTACTTAGCAATTGTGCTAACACTAGTCAGCCACTTCCTTCAAACTACAGGCAGAGACTTACAAATGGAATCCACGAGTTTATCTGACTATCATTGCCAAAATGAAGTATCCCTTTAACTCTGCAAAGCCACAGCTATCCCACCACCCAGCAGGGTCTCATTCCTGCAGTGCTCTGAGATGAGGGTTTATTTAGAAAAGACACATCCAAACAATCTACCTGGTTTGGCACCAGCAACCAATCAAAGGTGATGTCTTTATATGTGAAGCAGCTCAACCAGTGCAATGCTGTCAGCAGCACTCTTCATTGCCAAAGCAACCATCAGGACCACAAAGCAAACGGTACAGGACAGGGTTGACTTACTTCAGGGCCCAAATTCATAAAGGAGTCGTCTCGGAGTAGGAGTGCTGATCTAGGATCAGTTCTGCCTTTTAGATCATAATGAATGAGATTACATGGACAGGGAGGATGTTATCCTAGATCAGCAGGACTCATACTCTGAGACGCTTCCCCTTCCAGGTCTCAGAGAAGGAGATGTCACTTAAGACAAGGTTACCTCACCTTTATTAACATCATGCATTGAAAAACACCAATCCCCCACACACACACATATCAGGACATAAAAAACCCAAAGACACACAAATATCAGGACATAAACAACCCACACACACACACCTCAGGACATAAACAACCCCCACACACACATATCAGGACATAAAAAACCCACACACACACACACATCAGGACATAAACAACCCACACACACACATCAGGACATAAACAACCCACACACACACATATCAGGACATAAATAACCCCCACACACACACATCAGGACATAAATAACCCCCACACACACACATCAGGACATAAACAACCCACACACACGCACATCAGGACATAAACAACCCCCACACATACATATCAGGACATAAACAACCCACACACACACATATTGGGACATAAACAACCCCCACACACACATATCAGGACATAAAGAACCCCCACACACACAAATATCCGGACATAAACACCCCCACACACACATATAATGGACATAAACAACCCACACACACATATCAGGACATAAATCACCCACACACACACATATCAGGACATAAATCACCCACACACACATATATCAGGACATAAACAACCCACACACACACATATCAGGACATAAACAACCCACACACACACATATAAGGACATAAATCATCCACACGCACAACTATCAGGACATAAACAACCCCCACACACACATATCAGGACATAAACAACCCCCCCCCCCCCCCCCCCCCCCCACACACACACACACACACATCAGGACATAAACAACCCACACACACACATATCAGGACATAAACAACCCACACACACACACACCGGGACATAAACAACCCCCACACACACATATCAGGACATAAAGAACCCCCACACACACATATCGGGACATAAACAACCCCCACACACACATATCAGGACATAAACAACCCACACATATCAGGACATAAACAACCCCCACACACACACACACATATCAGGACATAAACAGCCCCCACACACACATATCAGGACATAAACAACCCACACACACACACACACATATCAGGACATAAACAACCCCCCCACACACATATCAGGACATAAACAACACACACACACACATATCAGGACATAAATCATCCACACACACAACTATCAGGACATAAACAACCCACACACACACACACATCAGCACATAAACAACCCCCACACACAGATATCAGGACATAAACAACCCACACACACACACACACACATCAAGACATAAACAACCCACACACACACATATCAGGACATAAAAACCCACACACACACACACACATATCAAGACATAAACAACCCACACTCACAAATATCGGGACATAAACAACCCCCAAACACACATATATCAGGACATAAACAACCCACACACACACATATCAGGACATAAAGAACCCCCACACACAAATATATCAGGACATAAACAACCCACACACACAAATATCCGGACATAAACAACCCCCACACACACATATCAGGACATAAACAACCCACACACACACAAATCAGGACATAAACAACCCACACACACACAAATCAGGACATAAATCACCCACACACACAACTATCAGGACATAAACAACCCACACACACACACATATCAGAACATAAACAATACACATATACACATATCAGGACATAAAAAAAACCCACACACACATATCAGGACATAAATAACCCCCCCCACACACACATCAGGACATAAATCACCCACACAAATATCAGGACATAAGCAACCCACATACACACATATCAGGACATAAACAACCCACACACACACACATATCAGGACATAAATAACCCACACACACAACTATCAGGACATAAATAACCCCCCCACACACATATCAGGACATAAATAACCCCCACACACACATATCAGGACATAAACAACCCACACACACACATAGCAGGACATAAACAACCCACACACACACATATCAGGGCATAAATAACCCCCACACATACACATATCAGGACATAAACAACCCCCACACACACATATATCAGGACATAAATCACCCACACACACAAATATCAGGACATAAATCACCCACACACACATATATCAGGACATCATCAACCCACACACACACACGTATCAGGACATAAACAACCCACACACACACACATATCAGGACATAAATAACCCCCCCACACACACACACATATCAGGACATAAATAACCCCCACACACACACACATATCAGGACATAAATAACCCCCACACACACATATCCGGACATAAACAACCCCCACACACATTTCATGACATAAAT